>NW_025814236.1:0-30929 GCF_018902025.1 Drosophila willistoni
CTTGTCTCTCTAGTTTTATTTTGCCAAATGGTCCTTCCAATCTTCCACTATATTAGATACAACCGTCTTCATTTGCTGAAATAGCCGTACAAAGTAGTCATCTTCATTTGGCACGTTATTTAATTTGTCCATCAACTTCTGATGACTTTTCTCGAAGTTCTCCCACATGTATTCCAGGAGCTCAAGTTTTTCCTCGAAATTAAGATGGCTTCGTTTTCCTGGCGAAAGAATCTTGTTTGGTATTCCGAATGAAGGCCTGGAGTGCTCTCCTCGTTCTGTCTGCTGTTTATAAAACTCCTCCATGTTCTTTTATATTCTTATGTAATTGCTTATCTTACTAGTACTTGATCCGATGGGAGTTTATTTATTTGTCAAAGACAGGTAACGCTCCGACTTGTTCCTAAAATTGTCAAGTATAGCACAAATAAGAATAAGAAATACATAATAGTTATTTTATTTCCAATATACCTATTCTTTTACACTGATAACTACCACGACAGTGAAACCAATTTTTTGAGTTTCTTTTCTTTGTTTCAAAAATTGCTGATCAATGCCAAAATCTATACTCGTGCTTACTACCTGGGTTACTGACCGAGTTAACTAGGTCAAATATTGCTGTGATGTGAGATGTTCATCAATTTGTGCCCTCGCTTAGGATTGTCGTGTCCAAGCGTGCAAAGAAAGTAGTCGCCTAGTTGACCAGTTTCCTTTTGTTGAGAGATTGGTCGCCTGAGTTGACCAAATGTTCTCGCTTGATAACGGTTTCACCAAGTCTGTTATTCTTTTAACTTGGAGCCGCCAATGTCGGGTCACCAAAATGTTCAATGAAAGACGTTAGTGTTTCTTGAAGTTATTAAATGTTTATTTATTTATATATATATATAGGCACAGATAAGCAATTACATTATAGGCATAAACCAGTGACTTAAGGTTGTCGCAACCAACACATAAATTGGGTGGACCTCGGAGTGAGATTACAAAAGTAGAGATGGGGCCAAAGACACAGCGATGCACACCCGATGTAGCTACAATTGGTATCTGATCTACTAAGAATAATGCATTTCGTTTATAGTACAAAATAGCGAGCTCACCAGTGCATAGCTCGACATACTGTTAGGTCAGCAAAATACGTCTTTATTGATAATAGCTAACCATAGCAGCTTAATTAACTAGGTCTTTATTGTTTACTGCTGACCATATCAGATCTACTTATGACTGATGAGCCATCGATATCTATAATCGGGTTACATACTTAACATTGACATACAATTCCATTTCTTCTATATTATAATTGTCTTAATGTTAGTTTATTTTATATAATCTAAACACCACACCACCTAAGTAGGTTTTGTGCCACATACTCTCGAAATGGACCATTTATATATGAAGGTACCACTCAACAATAAATTTTCATATGTATTTTTATAAATACCATCAAATTTCATTATAATAAATAAATAAATAGACATTGCCGATTATAAATGCATAAGACATATGTATTTAAGAATTTTACCAATATTACATATGACTGACCATGCTCGACATCACACCACCTAAGTAGGTTTTGTGCCACATACTCTCGAAATGGACCATTTATATATGAAGGTACCACTCAACAATAAATTTTCATATGTATTTTTATAAATACCATCAAATTTCATTATAATAAATAAATAAATAGACATTGCCGATTATAAATGCATAAGACATATGTATTTAAGAATTTTACCAATATTACATATTTTTTTTTTTTTTTTTTTATATAACGGGGATCTTCTATTTACAATCTGTCCGATTTGTGGACAATAAGTAAATTATTGGGCGTGACAGTGACTTAGGGAATTGAATTTTACAACAAATATAACAGACTATGATGTTTAGGCAAAATCATCGTTAAGGTTAGGGTATTTAGGGTTATGTTGGTGGGGGAAGGGTGGCGTTGGTGGTGAGAGCCAGTGAGCTGATCACTCCTCGCGGGCTGGTAGGTCCAATGGATGGAGTCTTCTTAGGCGGCGGGTGGTAGTGCTGTTGTCTAGAAGATTTATGGCCAGCTGGTTGGGGTGCCTGTCGAGACGCTCCAGATGAGCCTTGCTGAGCCTAGCTATTTCGTCCTGAACCCAGGGCATGTTGAGTTCCTCGTGGATCTTTAAGTAGGTGGTGTATATATGCGCATTCGATTATTCTAAGAGCCTTGTTCTGGAACGTCTGAATGAGATCACAATTTCCACATGGGCTTCATGTTGGACTTATAAATAAGCATCTTCATGCGCAGCCGCAGTGTCGACCTTCTGCCTATGAGCCACATGTAGCTTTTGAGCCTTAAATCTAGCAATAGCCTCTTGTTTTTCAAGTGAGACTTCCAGGTCAGTCTCCTGTCCAGAGTGACACCCAGATATTTGGCATAGTCGGAAGAAGGTATTATGCATCCATCCAGCTGGACGGGGTGACAGTATCCTCTTTTAGGGTGAATGTAACTTGTGCTGATTTCTCTGTGTTAACCGCCATGTTCCATCTTTGCAGCCATGCACCAGTGGAATCAATGTGCTCTTGCATTAGATTGCCAGCAGTCTGTGACGATTGATCCACGGTTAAAAAAGCAGTATCGTCTGCATACGTGGCTGTGAGCACTCTTGGGTCTTCGGTTGTCGGCATGTCGCTGTGTACAGAGTGTACAAGACTGGGCCCAGAACGCTTCCCTGGGGGACTCCGGCCTTGACGTTTTTGATTCCAGATATTGCATCTCCGCATCACACATAGAACATTCTGTCCTTGAGGTAAGAACGTAGCCATAGGTAAGGTGGCGCTGGTAGTGCGATCTTCAATTTGTACAACAGCCCAATGTGCCAAACTCTGTCGAATGCCTGTTTGACGTCAAGAAAGACTGCGTTGCAGTATTTCTTCTCTTCAAATGCTTTCAGTATTTTGTCCGTGATCCTATGGCACTCTCTGAAGCCAAACTGGTGATCAGGGATCAAACCGGCCTCGTCCAGTGTTGGTCGTACTCTACGCAAAAATAGCCTCTCAGCTATTTTGGAGAATACGGCCAACAAACTGATCCTGATTTCCCAGGTTTTGGGATCAGGATTATTTCGGCGCACTTCCACTGGGTGGGAAAGTGTCCTATCAGGAAGCATTTGTTAATGATGTTTAGGAGGAGCTGAACAGCATTCGTCGGGAGGGCTTTAATCGCTAGAACGTCTATACCATCATAGCCAGGGAAATTGGAGGCTGTCAGCTTGCCGATCTCTGCTAGCAGTTCTTCAGAACCAACCGTCTCGATAGGAAGGGCCATTTGGCAGGATATATCCAAAAAGTTCATCGTAAGCTCCGCATCGAGTTGGGAACATCTAGTGGGGGTGAAGGCCTTTGACAAGTGGGTGGCGAAGGCTGCTGCCATGTCGCTGTCTGTGCGGCACCACGTACCATCTTCCTTCCTAAGAGGCTCCTTCCTCATGATGGGTCTTTTGATGTTTTTAGACAGCCGCCAAAGGTTGTACTGCTGGTCGCCAGGCTCGACTTTGTCCAGAAAGTTTTCCAAAGAGTTCCGGCGGAGTCTGTGTAGGAGCTCTTTGAGTTGCTTGGCCGCTCTGTTGAAATCTGCCTTATCCCTGGGGTTGCGAGAATATTGCCACACACGACGAAGTCGCCTCTTTTCCGCAACCAGCGATGATACCTCCGGGTTCCAGAGATGCGCGTTCCTACGTGGAACATTATTGGTATTTTTGGTTGGTGCCGGAGTGGCTAGTGAGGCCGCATTGTGGATGCCACATACTCTCTAAATCGACCATTTATGTTTGAAAGTACCACTCAATAATAAATTAACATTTTTTTCCCATACGATAAATGGCCGATATTAATATTTTTAATTTTTAGTAAAATTTTTTCATATATATGGGCGATGTTAAATAAATCCCATACGTTATGATATATTTTCATATGATATGAAAAATTTTAAATGTTGAGTAAATTTTTTTTTTTTTTCATATAAATATTAAATAAATCCCCTACGTTATGATATGAAAAATTTATATGATATGAGAAATTTTGAATGCTGAGGAAATTTTTTTTTTTTTCATATAAATGGGCGATATTAAATAAATCCTATACGTTATGATATATATTTTCATATGATATGAGAAATTTTGAATGTTGAGTAAATTTTTTTTTTCATATAAATGGGCGATATTAAAAAAATCCCATACGTTATGATATATATTTTCATATGATATGAGAAATTTTGAATGCTGAGTAAATTTTTTTTTCATATAAATGGGCGATATTAAAAAAATCCCATACGTTATGATATATATTTTCATATGATATGAGAAATTTTGAATGCTGAGTAAATTTTTTTTTTCATATAAATATTAAATAAATTAAATAAATAAATTTTTGTACTCCCAACAGTGTCACACAGGACTCATGCTTTGCTGTTCCAAGTCCTTTGGTTAAAACGTCTGCGGGCATTTCACTTGTTGAGATGTAATCAATGCGAAGGTCCCCTTTGTCCACCAGTTCCCTTATAAAATGATGACGGATGTCGACATGCTTTGTCCTCTTGTGGAATAGAGGATTTCGTGTGAGTTGGCCAGCTCCTTGATTGTCGTTGTAGATTATGGTGGAACGGAGCGAGCCGTAACTCCAATTACTCAGGTATGATCCAATTCAAGGACATTGCCAGGTAGGGAGTTTGACTGGGGCGGTACATCTCTCAAATAATAACGGAGGTGTCCCAAGGCCAGCTCAAGGCAAATGCTGACTTGATCTCGGTGTTCAGTACACACAGGGACAGCCTCTAATGTTAGGAAGCGCTGTTCCAAGAAGGATAGGAAGTCCTTTACTTCCTGCAGATCCCTTGTGTTGGAAAGAGATTGCTCATATAGTGCGTGGTTGAATCTATCCAATTTTCTTGTCATATGAAACATTATGACAGCATCTGAAGATTCCATATTGACGCCTACATTTTTTAAGGCTTGCAATGAATCGTGGATACATTTGACTCATGAACTACCTTTTTATAGATGTCATGAAATTGTTGCCATTTCAGATAAACTCCATCAAATTTTGGAATGGGAATTTTGGGTAATTGCAATGATTGTATCGATTGCAATACAGGTGGTGATTGTATCACTACATTTTCTGCTGGTGCCACACAGAATTTCAGCATTGTATTTTCTGCGGCAACAAACGGAGGTATATTATATCCGGCTTCGGCTGGATTTTCAGCTAGCCGATGAATCTCATAATGGATTTCTTCAATTTGTATCCATAATTTGTCGACTACCGATTTGTAAGTCATTTTATCTTCAGGCACAATTTGTCTTAATGTCCTGGACAATGACTCCAGCAGAGCACTTTGCTTGCGAACCAGTGGTTTGATCATGACTCGCTCTTCCTCTCGTTGGCGAGCTTGTCTCTCTAGTTTTATTTTTGTCAAATGGTCCTTCCAATCTTCCACTATATTAGATACAACCGTCTTCATTTTGCTGAAATAGTCCGTTACAAAGTAGTCATCTTCATTTGGCACGTTATTTAATTTGTCCATCAACTCCTGATGACTTCTCGAAGTTCTCCCACATGTATTCCAGGAGCTCAAGTTTTTCCTCGAAATAAGATGGCTTCGTTTTCCTGGCGAAAGAATCTTTTTTGGTATTCCGAATGAAGGCCTGGAGTGCCTCTCCTCGTTCTGTCTGCTGTTTATAAAACTCCTCCATGTTCTTTTATATTCTTATGTAATTGCTTATCTGTACTAGTACTTGATCCGATGGGAGTTTATTTATTTTGTCAAAGACAGGTAACGCTCCGACTTGTTCCTAAAATTGGTCAAGTATAGCACAAATAAGAATAAGAAATACATAATAGTTTATTTTATTTCCAATATACCTATTCTTTTACACTGATAACTACCACGACAGTGAAACCAATTTTTTGAGTTTCTTTTCTTTGTTTCAAAAATTGCTGATCAATGCCAAAATCTATACTCGTGCGTACTACCTGGGTTACTGACCGAGTTAACTAGGTCAAATATTGCTGACGCCAGGGAATGCAACAGAGTTGAGTTGATCAAACTTTATTTTATAGAAAAATAACTTTTTATGATTTGGTCGCCTAGTTGACACAAATCGTTGTTAAATGTTTTTTATAAAGTGATCGCCTAGTTGATCAACTTTTATTCAATGGGTATGCACTGCTACCCCGTTGCGGAAAACCAACTCCTAGTTTTCCAATAAATCTTTTTTATTCGCCAAGGTGGCTACGCAATGATTGCCAAGTTAATCAATTGCGATGTTTTTAGTCGGGACCCCAGATTGATGTGAGATGTTCATCAATTTGTGCCCTCGCTTAGGATTGTCGTGTCCAAAGCGTGCAAAGAAAGTAGTCGCCTAGTTGACCAGTTTCCTTTTGTTGAGAGATTGGTCGCCTGAGTTGACCAAATGTTCTCGCTTGATAACGGTTTCACCAAGTCTGTTATTCTTTTAACTTGGAGCCGCCAATGTCGGGGTCACCAAAATGTTCAATGAAAGACGTTAGTGTTTCTTGAAGTTATTAAATGTTTATTTATTTATATATATATATAGGCACAGATAAGCAATTACATTATAGGCATAAACCAGTGACTTAAGGTTGTCGCAACCAACACATAAATTGGGTGGACCTCGGAGTGAGATTACAAAAGTAGAGATGGGGGCCAAAGACACAGCGATGCACACCCGATGTAGCTACAATTGGTATCTGATCTTACTAAGAATAATCCATTTCTTTTATAGTACAAAATAGCGAGCTCACCAGTGCATAGCTCGACATACTGTTAGTCAGCAAAATACGTCTTTATTGATAATAGCTAACCATAGCAGCTTAATTAACTAGGTCTTTATTGTTTACTGCTGACCATATCAGATCTACTTATGACTGATGAGCCATCGATATCTATAATCGGGTTACATACTTAACATTGACATACAATTCCATTTCTTCTATATTATAATTGTCTTAATGTTAGTTTATTTTATATAATCTAAACACCAACACCACCTAAGTAGGTTTTGTGCCACATACTCTCGAAATGGACCATTTATATATGAAGGTACCACTCAACAATAAATTTTCATATGTATTTTTATAAATACCATCAAATTTCATTATAATAAATAAATAAATAGACATTGCCGATTATAAATGCATAAGACATATGTATTTAAGAATTTTACCAATATTACATTTGACTGACCATGCTCGACATCACACCACCTAAGTAGGTTTTGTGCCACATACTCTCGAAATGGACCATTTATATATGAAGGTACCACTCAACAATAAATTTTCATATGTATTTTTATAAATACCATTAAATTTCAATATAATAAATAAATAAATAGACATTGCCGATTATAAATGCATAAGACATATGAATTTAAGAATTTTACCAATATTACATATTTTTTTTTTTTTTTTTTTTTATATAACGGGGATCTTCTATTTACAATCTGTCCGATTTGTGGACAATAAGTAAATTATTGGGCGTGACAGTGACTTAGGGAATTGAATTTTACAACAAATATAACAGACTATGATGTTTAGGCAAAATCGTCGTTAAGGTTAGGGTATTTAGGGTTATGTTGGTGGGGGGAAGGGTGGCGTTGGTGGTGAGAGCCAGTGAGCTGATCACTCCTCGCGGGCTGGTAGGTCCAATGGATGGAGTCTTCTTAGGCGGCGGGTGGTAGTGCTGTTGTCTAGAAGATTTATGGCCAGCTGGTTGGGGTGCCTGTCGAGACGCTCCAGATGAGCCTTGCTGAGCCTAGCTATTTCGTCCTGAACCAGGGCATGTTGAGTTCCTCGTGGATCTTTAAGTAGGTGGTGTATATATGCGCATTCGATATTATTCTAAGAGCCTTGTTCTGGAACGTCTGAATGAGATCACAATTTCCACATGGGCTTCATGATGGACTTATAAATAAGCATCTTCATGCGCAGCCGCAGTGTCGACCTTCTGCCTATGAGCCACATGTAGCTTTTGAGCCTTAAATCTAGCAATAGCCTCTTGTTTTTAAGTGAGACTTCCAGGTCAGTCTCCTGTCCAGAGTGACACCCAGATATTTGGCATAGTCGGAAGAAGGTATTATGCATCCAACCAGCTGGACGGGGTGACAGTATCCTCTTTTTAGGGTGAATGTAACTTGTGCTGATTTCTCTGTGTTAACCGCCATGTTCCATCTTTGCAGCCATGCACCAGTGGAATCAATTTGCTCTTGTATTAGATTGCCAGCAGTCTGTGTCGATTGATCCACGGTTAAAAAAGCAGTATCGTCTGCATACGTGGCTGTGAGCACTCTTGGGTCTTCGGTTGTCGGCATGTCGGCTGTGTACAGAGTGTACAAGACTGGGCCCAGAACGCTTCCCTGGGGGACTCCGGCCTTGACGTTTTTGATTCCAGATATTGCATCTCCGCATCACACATAGAACATTCTGTCCTTGAGGTAAGAACGTAGCCATAGGTAAGGTGGCGCTGGTAGTGCGATCTTCAATTTGTACAACAGCCCAATGTGCCAAACTCTGTCGAATGCCTGTTTGACGTCAAGAAAGACTGCGTTGCAGTATTTCTTCTCCTCAAATGCTTTCAGTATTTTGTCCGTGATCCTATGGCACTGCTCGGGTGTACCATGGCACTCTCTGAAGCCAAACTGGTGATCAGGGATCAAACCGGCCTCGTCCAGTGTTGGTCGTACTCTACGCAAAAATAGCCTCTCAGCTATTTTGGAGAATACGGCCAACAAACTGATCCTGATTTCCCAGGTTTTGGGATCAGGATTATTTCGGCGCACTTCCACTGGGTGGGAAAGTGTCCTATCAGGAAGCATTTGTTAATGATGTTTAGGAGGAGCTGAACAGCATTCGTCGGGAGGGCTTTAATCGCTAGAACGTCTATACCATCATAGCCAGGGGAATTGGAGGCTTTCAGCTTGCCGATCTCTGCTAGCAGTTCTTCAGAACCAACCGTCTCGATAGGAAGGGCCATTTGGCAGGATATATCCAAAAAGTTCATCGTAAGCTCCGCATCGAGTTGGGAATATCTGTTGAAGGGGGTGAAGGCCTTTGACAAGTGGGTGGCGAAGGCTGCTGCCATGTCGCTGTCTGTGCGGCACCACGTACCATCTTCCTTCCTAAGAGGCTCCTTCCTCATGATGGGTCTTTTGATGTTTTTAGACAGCCGCCAAAGGTTGTACTGCTGGTCGCCAGGCTCGACTTTGTCCAGAAAGTTTTCCAAAGAGTTCCGGCGGAGTCTGTGTAGGAGCTCTTTGAGTTGCTTGGCCGCTCTGTTGATTATTGCCACACACGACGAAGTCGCCTCTTTTCCGCAACCAGCGATGATACCTCCGGGTTCCAGAGATGCGCGTTCCTACGTGGAACATTATTGGTATTTTTGGTTGGTGCCGGAGTGGCTAGTGACGCCGCATTGTGGATGCCACATACTCTCTAAATCGACCATTTATGTTTGAAAGTACCACTCAATAATAAATTAACATTTTTTTCCCATACGATAAATGGCCGATATTAATATTTTTAATTTTTAGTAAAATTTTTTCATATATATGGGCGATGTTAAATAAATCCCATAAGTTATGATATATTTTCATATGATATGAAAAATTTTAAATGTTGAGTAAATTTTTTTTTTTCATATATATGGGCGATATTAAATAAATCCCATACGTTATGATATATTTTCATATGATATGAAAAATTTTAAATGTTGAGTAAATTTTTTTTTTTTTTCATATAAATATTAAATAAATCCCCTACGTTATGATATATATTTTCATATGATATGAGAAATTTTGAATGTTGAGGAAATTTTTTTTTTTTTCATATAAATGGGCGATATTAAATAAATCCCATTCGTTATGATATATATTTTTATATAATATGAGAAATTTTAAATGTTGAGTAAATTTTTTTTTTCATATAAATGGGCGATATTAAATAAATCCTTTACGTTATGATATATATTTTCATATGATATGAGAAATTTTGAATGTTGAGTAAATTTTTTTTTTCATATAAATGGGCGATATTAAAAAAATCCCATACGTTATGATATATATTTTCATATGTATGAGAAATTTTGAATGCTGAGTAAATTTTTTTTTTTCATATAAATATTAAATAAATTAAATAAATACATTTTTGTACTAACAACAGTGTCACACAGGACTCATGCTTTGCTGTTCCAAGTCCTTTGGTTTAAACGTCTGCGGGCATTTCACTGGTTGAGATGTAATCAATGCGAAGGTCCCCTTTGTCCACCAGTTCCCTTATAAAATGATGACGGATGTCGACATGCTTTGTCCTCTTGTGGAATAGAGGATTTCGTGTGAGTTGGCCAGCTCCTTGATTGTCGTTGTAGATTATGGTGGAACGGAGCGAGCCAAAAATCTCTTGCAAGAAAGATCTTAGATGTACATAGATGGCCATCTTAACGAAACCTGTAAAAGATCTACGATCATCAATATTAGCAGCCCAGTCGGCATCAGCATAGCCAACCAAATCTTTTCCGGTTTTTCTATATATTAGTCCATGGTCTTGAGTACCCTTCAAATAACGAAGTACCCTTTTGGCTGCAACCCAGTGTTGTTTCCCGTAACAATTATTATACTGGCTAAGAAGACTTACGGTATGTGCAATGTCAGGGCGCGTCGATACTGCAAGCCACATTAGAGCACCTATCAAGCTTTGATATGGGACGCCTGATACTTCATCCAGGTCCGGTTTTGTCTTTGGGCACATTTGATTTGATTTTTTCTCGCTGGCGTTCATAGGTGTGCTAACTGGTTTACAGTGCTCCATGTTGAATTTCTTTAGTATATCCTTTACATACCTTGATTGACCCAAAGAACATCGACATACAGTGAAACGATAATAATCCCATTACCTTGTTTTTTCATAAACACACAAGGATCAGCTGCAAGTGGTTTCAAGTTCATTTCCTTCAATTTGTAATCCAGTTTCTTATACCACTGGCGTCCACTCTGCTTTAAGCCATACAAAGCTTTCTTTAATTTACATACTTTATCGTCGGTGTATCTCTGCTTTTCTTATTCCGTAAGTATTTCGGTGAATTCTGGTGGAACCTTTATATACAGTTCTTCCTCTATGTCTCCATTTAGATATGCACTGTTAAAATCAAATTGATTGAGGTCGAGGTCGAGTTCCACGCGATTGCTATCAGTGTTCGTATTGATCCTATACGAGCTACAGGGGAATAAGTTTCATTATAATCAATTCCCTCTCTTTGAGTGAAACCTTTTGCTACTAGCCGAGCCTTGCGGCTATCCACTTCGCCGTTTGGTTAATACTTTGTGCGGAGAACCCACTTGGTTCAGATGACTTTCTGATTCCTCTCTCGCTTTACTGTTTCCCAAGTCTTATTCTTTTGTAGCGCTTTATACTCACTTATCAAGGCGTTTTTCCACTCAATTGCATTTGGACCACTTAGAGCTGCGCGCGTTGACGATTCCCACACAGCTTCCTATAAAGGTTGCAGAATTTACTTGACCCAAACCACCCAGACCGCAACGTCCTAATACCAACGAGGTAAATGAAACGGCTAATCAAACCAACAGTCATACCCAACCTGGACTCAGCTACGTAGATGCTGCCAAATCTCCATATGAAGGCACTCAGGCCAATACCCACAGTGCAAACGAGATATCCATCCTTGCCAAAATAGAAGCTATGATGGAGAAAATGTTCGACCAATTCAGCATGCTTACCGTCGTGCCAAAGCTATGCAAATAGGTCTTAGAGCAGCCATATTTAATGCCAACGGTCTCTGCGCATAAAGGCCAGATATCGAACTTTTTATAAAAACTCAACACGTGGACATTCTGCTGGTTTCAGAGACCCACTTCAACACCACACAAATACCTCAAAATCCCTGGATATGAGCTAGTCACCGCAAATCACTTAAACGGACGCGCACGAGGAGGATCAGCTATCTTGGTGAAATGTGGAATCAAGTACACAGCACTTCCACCAATCGAACAAACCTGGATTCAGTGTGCCCAAATAAAGCTATCAAGCCCAACAGGAGACCTGACAATTGGAGCAGTCTACATACCTCCAGACACTCAAATGTTCGAGCAGTTCTTCTCAGAACTGGGGCCAAGATTCATAGCATCTGGCGATTACAACGCGAAAAATCCTTGGTGGGGTTCGATGTTAAAAAACCCCAAGGGCAGAGCACTGCAACGCTGTCTTGGCTTAAGAAATCTGTGCGCCCACTCATCCGGAGAACCTACATACTGGCCTACTAACACCAGGGCAACACCTGACGTTCTCGACATCGCAATCAGCAAAGGAATTAACCCGAATAAAATTGTGCTCCAAAACTCCATGGACCTATGCTAGGACCATTGCACAGTCATGATGCTGTTAAACTTGTCCGCCCACCTCACAAAAGGCCCTGCTAGGATTTTCCGTAAAAACACCAACATAAGTCGCTACCAAAAATTGATCGAAAGAAACATTAGCACCAACGGGCAACTGGATAACGAAATGGAAATCGACAATGAAGTTGAAAAGCTAACTAAGCTAATACATGAGGCTTTCCCGAAGTCGCTGCAGCAGTGCGTGAGAAACGCAGGCTCCGAAGAGTCTTCCACACATCCCGAAACCCGCTGGACAAAAGAGCACTCAATAGGGCAACCAAAGAACTAAAAGAGCTACTGATCTCCCTCCGCAACCAGGCCTTCGCGGAATATATAAAAGACCTCGAGCCTGGAGACGCGTCTAACAACCTATGGAGAGCTACGCGATACCTCAAAAGGCCAATAAAGAGAATCGCCCCAATACTAGGTCCCAACAACATCTGGTGCAGATCGGAAGAAGCAAAAGCAGAAGCATTTGCCGACCACCTAAGCGCCACTTTCACCCCTGTGCTGACCTGCTCTCAGGAAGATCACGACTCTATAACTAACTTCATAGACATACCTTGCCAAATGGACTTGCCCATTCGTGAAGTTGATCCAGAAGAACTTATAGAGGAAGCCAGCAAACTTAAGCTCAGGAAATCACCAGGATATGATGGCATAGGAGCAGCACCGATTAAGGCACTACCTTCTGTTGCCTGGAACCTCATCAGCCGTATTTTCAACAAATGCTTATTGCTTGGACATTTTCCACGCCAGTGGAAATGTGCTGAGGTTATCCTCATTCCCAAGCCATATAAGCCTGAAACACTAGTAACCTCATACCGCCCAATCAGTCTTTTGCCAGTGCTCTCTAAATTACTCGAAAGAGTAATTTTAAGAAGAGCACTGCCAATTCTAGAAGACGACGGCCTAATCCCTAACCATCAATTCGGATTCAGGACTAGACACGGCACCCCTGAGGAATAACGTGCAACCGGGGAAAAGGTTTCCTTGTAGTTAATTCCATATTATTGACCACACCCTTTCGCGACCAATCTTGCCTTGAAACGCTGAACTTTTCCGCTCTCATCTCGTTTGGTGGTAAAAACCCATTTACAACCGATAACCTTTTTGTTTGCAGGAAGATCAACCAAACTCCATGTCTTAATATTTTCTAGGTTGTCATACTCCTTCTGCATTGCTGATTTCCGGTTTTCCGACTGCTCTGACTTAATGCCTCATTTATACAGGTAGGAACAATAATGTCTTTCGCATCTAGTACATTCAGCGTATTGTACTCTCTTCGTGGACGACCAGCACGCCCAGTGCGAACAATCTTTGGTCTCCCTGGTCCTCTTCGGGTATATGGTTGCTCCTCCTCAACATTTCTTCGTCACCACTTAGCTCATCAACAATCGGAATTTGCTGCTCCACAGAATTTTCTTGGTTTTCATCATTTTGCTCGCAATCAAGTTTTTCACTTGGCTGAAAGGTTACCACATCTGACTCACATAATGATTCTCGACCGTGCTCCAACTCTTTCATGAACTTGTGCTCTAAAAACACGACATCTCGGGATACTACTACGGTCCTTTTGACAGGGTTGTAAAGACGATAAGCCTTGGCAGTCTCGGAGTAACCTACCAAAATATGCTGCTTGCCTTTCGCTGAAAACTTGTTCTTATGAGTTTTATCTAATACAATAGCTTTCATACCAAATACTTTAAGATGAGTTACGCTCGGCTTTTTCCCATACCAAACCTCTTATGGAGTATTGTCAGGCAAAGTTGCAGTTTCTGCTCTATTCCGTAAATATGCAACCGTCATTATCGCCTCGCCCCAAAAAGATTCGCCAACTCCAGCATGCACTATCATGCTTCGCGCCATCTCCACCAAGGTTCTATTGGCGCGCTCCGCCACACCATTTTGTTGTGGAGTGTGCTGAATAGTGAGTTGTCTTTTAATTCCATGACTCGATAAGAACTGTTCAAATACATCGCTCAGGTACTCACGACCGTTGTCGCTTCGTATGGCTTTTATACGCTTACCCGTCTGATTCTCTTTGAAATCTTGGAATTGCTGGAAAATATCGCTCTTATTCTTTAACATGTATACCGATACATAACGTGATTTATCGTCTATGAAAGTTGCAAAATAGTTGCACCTTGTGACGCTGTACGCATAGGTCCACAAATGTCTGTATGAATCAAGCCCAACAATTCCTTTGAGCGACTTTCCGAAAACTTCGGAAACTTCTTAACGCAAATTTTACTTTTTGCACGCGTTTCACATACAGTGTCATTTGTACTACACACTCTAGCATTGAGACCATAGACCATTTCCTGCTAAATATTTTATTCAAACTATCGAAATTTAAATGTCCGAACCGATCATGCTATTTGACCAGCTGATTTACATTTGCTTCTGCAGCAAACACGTTTTTGCTTTACTTTCAAACAAAAACAAACCGTTGTGTTTCTCTGCGATCATTAAATCACGATTGTTACTGTCTTTAACAAACACTTTGTTTTTGACAAAAATTACTCTTAAGCCATTTTCTGTTGCCTTTGATACCGAAATAAAATTACATTGTAAGTCCTTTACATATAGCACATCAACTAATTCGATCGTGATATTTTTGCATTTTAGTTCCACTGTACTGCAACCTTCGGCTTCTATATTACTGTCGCCTGCTAACTTGATTTTCTCTTTGTGCTCACGCATACTCGTAAACATTGATTTGTCCGCACACAAATGAGCTGTAGCCCCGCTGTCTACACACCACGCATTTTTCGACAAACCGATTCGTGTTCCAGAAGTTGAGAATACCGAAAAAGACTTCTTACTGTTCTTTTCGCTCGCGTTGTCTTTTCTCTCTTTCGAACCACACTTCGACGCGAAATGCCCGCGACGACCGCACAACCAACATTCAATGTTTTTTGGTTCTCTCATTGCTTTGTTCTTTTTACCGTTTTCTTGACGCGACGAATACATTTTATTCTCACTTTTCTCGGCTACTTCGCCAATCTTGCGTCTCTCTCCCTCTTCAAGCAATTTAATTTTTAGAGCGCTTAGCGATGGCAACGAGTCTCGCGTTTCTATGGCAACTACAAAATTTTCGAAATCATCACTTAAACTTGCCAACAAAATTATAACGAGCATTTCATCAGGCACTTGTTCCTGAATTTCATTTAACTTTTCTACGACATTAGAAAAATTATTCAAATGCTCTCGAATACTGTCTGTAGCCAACATTGCTTAAACAACTGTATTTTTCTAGCCGGACCGGAGGGCATGTGAATCGCAGATAACTTTGCCCATGCTTCGCTTGCGGTTTTACAATGTTTTATACCGTTGATCTGCGACGGACTTACGCACAACAATATACTTGCGAGGGCTTTCTCGTCTTTACTGTCAAACAACTCCTTTTGTTCAGTCGTATCAGACACCTCTTTTTTTAACCGACCACATGTCACTGACCACAAATCAGAATGAATCAACAGATTTTCATCTGTACTGACCATACACTATAATTTTCACCATCTAGTTTTTCGATTGAAAATTGTGTACTCATCTTGAACGAATTAATCACAAACTTTAATTAACAAAACGAATCTCTTACAAGTCTTTCCGACTAACCCGCACAGTTTTACTTTCTGCTGCCTGGGCCCATAACCTATTCGAGTAGAGGTTTATTAGAGACTAAACTTATGCGCAAGAATATTCGCTGCAACGCAGGCAGCGAGAAAAAGAATGTAAAGCAGAAATGAAAGAATGTCCGTTACAATTCACAGATCAAATCATTCGAGAATAATAAGAAAGAGATAGACATACTGCGGTGCTTATATACATATTTTAACAAATATATATTGCGTCACTGAATAAATGACGATTCATTTGGCTACATTATGACGATCACAGTTGGAACCGCCGTATTCGTTCTTTTAACTTATATATATATATAACATTTTTTTTCACCCATTAAAATATGAAGAGTAGGAATCTCTTAAAGTAAATTCATTGCGTCACTAAAGAAATGAAGACCTTTGACAACAATTCTATAAGTTCGCTCGTCTTTAGGCTGGAAAGTCTGGTATGGGATGTCGTGTTCACTAAGGTAGTTTTTCAGAGTTGAAAAACTCTCCTTATCTTGTAGGTTGACTCTGACTTGTCCATCCCTACCCGCTTTGTAGTCGAAATTGTTGCCGCCGATTACGGATGTAACGTCTCTTATTAAGTCCTTAATATCGTGAACCTCCGGTAGAAAAATAGGAGGCGGCTTGACCTTGCGCACCTCAGCCGTGGGTGGCTCCTGTTGAGCCGTCATTGGAGCATCTTCTTCGTCGTTGTCGCTTTCATCTGATAGCATGGCAAACCTGTTCGCATTGTTGACGTTGCTGTTAATACCAGTGATCATATTTGTGCCTGCTGCGGCCGGAGCCACAGACAAGTATGTGTCACTTATTTATTTGCCGCCACTTAATGGTTTTAATAATTGGGCAGGCGTAAATTATGTGAAATTTGATAACAATTATTTTCCTATTTTTGTATTTTTTTTTTTTTTTTTTTTTATTGCAAACTCAAACACGTCCGATAATCGAATCAAAGGTCTTCATCACACCACCAATCCCATGGACATTAAGGAAGCACTGGCTGCCAACGGGCACATTGTTAGAGGCCTGGACATCAAAAATGCAATCAGCCGCAGTACAAAGAAACCTCTGGCTATGTTCTTTGTGAACTTGATACAGATACAGATGCCAAGGATTTGGACACACTCAGAAGAACTGCAACCTGCAGTTCAACTGTGTAAAATGCGGAGGCGCTTATAGTTCCTCGGACTGCCGCAAGCCAAGGACCGATCCTCCCCGCTGTGCTCACTGCAAGGGCAACCATTCTGCCTCTTATAAGGGCTGCAAAGTCTATTTGAAGGCAAAGGAGACGCATCTGCCAAAGCCAAGGTCAACCCCAACGACACCATCACCAGGTTACTGGCAAACCTCTGCGAGCAAGCCAGGCGTCACTTTCGCCAATATATTAAAAGGCAATCAGCTGCCTCCCCAGCAGGCAGAGGCCCCTCCTGTCAATTCGTCCCAAACAAGCCAAAGATTGGATGCCTTGAAGCTCTTATGGAGAAGATAATGGACCAAGTTGCTGCCATGACACAGCTCCTAACGTCAATCACGGCCCAAAAATGCAAATAAACCTCCATATCGTCCTATGGAACGCGAACGGTCTGTGTAGGAGCAGGCCAGAAGTTGAGCACTTTTTAAAAACTCAATATGTCGATATACTACTAATATCATAGACTCATTTCACCAGGCGTCTTAAAAGACTTCCCACGTGGACCTGCCACGACATTGAGAATAATATTACTATTTAACCAGCATATACAACCACACAACGCCCTATTTCAAAAACACACAAACATTATAACCGCCAATGTCCAACCACGAAAACTTGCTGATTGTCCCCGGACAGATTGCAAATTCGCTATACTGCTGTCAAATCAAAAAAAAAAAAAAAAAAAAAAAAAAAAAAAAAAACTAAAGAAATGAACTTATTATTATATGAAATACTCTCCCATATAATAAAAGTACATCAGCAATTAAAAAAAAATCGAATCATCAAGCAAAGGTAAGCTTCAGTGGATCGCAGTATGGCAGCTGCTCAACCACTTACAACACCTTGCCTGTTACAAAAGTCGTTTACAATTGATTCTAGGCTTTGTCGTTTGTATTAAATAATGTTTTAATAAGTAACTAGCGCGGCATCAGGTGATCGAAGATCCTCCCAATTTACTATGTTACAAATAACATTGGCATCACATCCATTGTCGTTTATAAAATAAACTTTTAATGATTTAGAAGCCATACAATGCAAATTGCCCCTTATTTATCATTGCAGTCCAGCACGGATACGACCTTAGAGGCGTTCAGGCATAATCCAACGGACGTAGCGTCATACCACTGTTCGTTCGAACAAGTATTGTGCCATTGGTCCGTACTGCGGTTCTCTCGTACTACGCAGGAATGCTGTCGCAACAACGTTTTGTCATTAGTAGGGTAAAACTAACCTGTCTCACGACGGTCTAAACCCAGCTCACGTTCCCACACCCATGTGAACAATCCCAACGCTTGGTGAATTTTGCTTCACAATGATAGGAAGAGCCGACATCGAAGGATCAAAAAGCCAGTTCTCCCTAAGGTAACTTTTCTGGCACATCTTGTTAAAAACTCTTTAACCCAAAAGGATCTATAGGCCGAGCTTTTGGTGTCCCTGTGTGTACTGAACACCGAGATCAAATGCTGATTTGCCCTTTTGCTCTATGTGTGGTTTCTGTCCGCACTGAGGTGGCCTTGGGAGACCTCGGTTATTATTTAAGAGGTGTACCGCCCCAGTCAAACTCCCTGCCTGGCAATGTCCTTGAATTGGATCATACCTGAGTAATTGAAGTTATACCAAATATTTCAAATTAAAAATACATAAATGCACTCTCTCATTAAAGAATTTGTTTGCGATTATATAACAAACTCGTGATACTTTGATCAAGAAGCTTGCATCAAAACCCAATACCATAAGATATAATAAATATATCCTTATAATGGCTAGGAAATGATACACGTTCCATTTAATCAAGTAAGTAAGGAAACAATAAGAGTAGTGGTATTTCATTGGCGATATCAAACACAAGGAATAATATCTCCCACTTATTCTACACCTCTTATGTCTCCTTACACTGCCAGATTAGAGTCAAGCTCAAAAGGGTCTTCTTTTCCCGCTAATTACTCCAATTTTTATACCATACACCCATAGGGTGAAATGGTATATTAAAGTCGCCAAAATGTATGTAACAGGCAGAAGGAAGCATCTCCGACCCCACAAAGTATATATATTCTTGATCAGGATCAACAACCGAGTCGATCTAGCCATGTCCGTCTGTCCGTCCGTCCGTCCGTCCGTCCGTCCGTCCGTCTGTCCGTATGAACACCTAGATCTCGGAGACTGTAAGAGCTAGAGCCACCAAATTTGGTATGTAGACTCGTGTAGTATGTAGAGTGATCAAGTTTATTTCAAATTTTTGCCACGCCCCTTTCCGCCCCCGCAATTTAAAAAAAGCGTTTATCTCAAAAACTATTCCAGCTAGAGACACCATATTTGGTATGTATATTCGCTTAGTGAATGCACATATTTTGTATGTATGAAATTTTGCCACGCCCTTTTCCGCCCCCGTAATTTGAAAAAACTTGATTATCTTCCGTATTTGTTACCTTATGCAATCAATTTGGCACACTTAATTTTAATACTAATATCTAGCAAAATACCAAATTTAATCAAAATCGGAGAAAAAACAGTCGAATTTTGCATATAAACGTTTTCCCATAAGGCCGGAGTTGGCCGTTGGCTGGTGGGGGCGCTAGGGTGCTCGTATGATTGAGTGAGCGAGATACTAAGATATGCTTGTAAGAAGCATGTGAAAATGCATTTGTTTTATAAAATTGAAATATTTGCTTTACTGGTGTATGGTATACCTAAGTCGGCGAGACGACTTACTTCATTTTTTTTTGTTTTTTTTTTTTTGATCGCCGAGGAAGGAAATTTTTAAAGATACGAGCAACCAACTACTGGACAATCTCGTATGCACGATTCGCTGCATCATCGGGACAATGAAGTCCCACAGTGCCTACGTACTAAAACCACCTCTTTTTAACAATGCATTGTTTGTACCTTTTTAGATGGAATGCCAAGGTAGCAGGCAAAAGTATAGGAGAAACTAGAGGTTAGTACATCTAGCTTCGAGTATACCCAGCACAATACATTAAATGTTTGAAAGACGTCACTCCGCCTTTTACTGCTCTGACGCTGATGAGTTTGGTACCTTGAGCGATGAGGAGATCTTTTCTCTCCAGTTGAGTGTAACGGAATGAAACTCGATTTCACCTGTCACTCCGAAAAATCGCCGCATTTGTGATCTTATGTCAGCTCTGTCATACCTTTCGACCTTGCGCTGGTGCGCTTGGTCTAAGGAATGTCCGCCTGTCACAATCTGAACGTCTATCACATAATTGTGATTCTGTCGGATTCCCACCAGGTCCGGTTTATTTAAGCCCGAGTCGCATTGCATTGGTTCGACATGGACAACGCAGCCTTTCCGTTCAAGTCGGGGACTTGCCGGCATTTACTACGCTGTTGTGTCTAGCTACCCGCCTCCCGTGCGTACCATAGCATTTTTGCAAGATGTGAAAGAGAGTCATAGTTACTCCCGCCGTTGACCCGCGCTTACTTGAATTTCTTCACTTTGAAATTCAGAGCACTGGGCAGAAATCACATTGTGTCAACACCCGCTAGGGCCATCACAATGCTTTGTTTTAATTAGACAGTCGGATTTCCCAAGTCCGTGCCAGTTCTGAATTGATTGTTAATTGATAATCGTTATAATTTAAAAGAACTAATTAAAAATTAGTATTCTTAAAAATTTTAGTAAGAAAGTTCCACAATTGGCTACGTAACTAACTATCCGGGGAACAAATAACTATCATAAATGATTGAAACTCTATTTACCCAGAACGAGCACATAAACCATGTTATTGTTTCCCAATCAAGCCCGACCATCTCAATCTTCAGATCCAATCCTTATCCCGAAGTTACGGATATAATTTGCCGACTTCCCTTACTTACATTATTCTATCGACTAGAGACTCTTCACCTTGGAGACCAGATGCGGATATTGGTACGGCCTGTTGAGAAGTTTGCGTATCCCCACCATAAATTTTCAAGGTCCGAGGAAAAAATATCGACACAACAGTATATGTCATGCTTTCTCCCATCTACCATATCTCTCTGCGAAAGACTTCCATGGTAGTACGGCTATAAACAGAAAAGAAAACTCTTCCGATACCTCTCGACGGCTTCTTTATGTCGTTCCTGTTGCCAGGATGAGCACGAGCCATATTTAATACAAACGGATACTCACAGGTACGGAATTGGAACGTATTCCTTTCGTTCAAATTATTCAGTTTTTTATTTTTATTTCATTGACATTTTTAAACTTGAAATTTTGGCTTTCGCCTTGAACTTAGGACGACTAACTCGTGATCAACCACTGTTCACACGAAACCTTCTCACTTCATTCTCCAAGGTCTCATTCGATTATTTGCTACTACCACCAAGATCTGTACCAATGGCGGCTCCATGCAGGCTTACGCCAAACACTTCTAAGCACACCATTGTACCTTCCTACTCACTAAAGTTTCAAAATTTATATTATAAATAATATAAATCATCTACCTTAGCGGTAATTTATAGGTATACAACTTAAGCGCCATCCATTTTAAGGGCTAATTGCTTCGGCAGGTGAGTTGTTACACACTCCTTAGCGGATTTCGACTTCCATGATCACCGTCCTGCTGTTTTAAGCAACCAACGCCTTTCATGGTTTCTGTATGAGTTGTTAATTTGGGCACCGTAACATTACGTTTGGTTCATCCCACAGCGCCAGTTCTGCTTACCAAAAGTGGCCCACTGGGCACAATATATCGTAACCTTAAACTTCATATCAAGAAAGTTAAGGTTCTTACCCATTTAAAGTTTGAGAATAGGTTAAGTTCGTTTCGACCCTAAGGCCTCTAATCATTCGCTTTACCAGATAAGATTATTTTATATAACATTTAAATGCACCAGCTATCCTGAGGGAAACTTCGGAAGGAACCAGCTACTAGATGGTTCGATTGGTCTTTCGCCCCTAAACTCAATTCTGACAATCGATTTGCACGTCAGAACTGTTTCGGTCTTCCATCAGGGTTTCCCCTGACTTCAACCTGATCAAGTATAGTTCACCATCTTTCGGGTTACAGCATATATGCTCAAGGTACGTTCCAGTTAGAGGTATAAATAATATAAATATCATTATACATAACTATATAGAACGCCCCGGGATTGTGTTAATTATCTATAAATAGTTAAAAAACTAATCCCATTATTAGTCAAGTTAATTATGCTATTACGTTTATATCCAAATAACTTGCACATATGTTAGACTCCTTGGTCCGTGTTTCAAGACGGGTCCCGAAGGTATCCTGAATCTTTCGCATTGTTAATCATACAAGTGCATATAATAAACACAGAAAATCAATAATAATCATGCTATTATATAATTCCGAAAAATTAAAATTAAAAATTAAATTAATTCATATAAATCTATCAACACTTTATCAAATTAATGACATTTATTCTATGTTAAAATGCAAGCAAAATAATTTAAATAAACTATAAGTCATATTTTATGATAAATTTGGTTTATGTTAATAGATTACCATGTCCTTATATGGAAAAAATGCACACTATTATTATAATATTATTATAATATTAAAACTCTAATGAAGAATTTTCCATAATGGATATTCAGGTTCATCGGGCTTAACCTCTAACAAGTTTTAACTCTCTATTCAGAGTTCTTTTCAACTTTCCCTCACGGTACTTGTTTACTATCGGTCTCATGGTTATATTTACTTTTAGATGGAGTTTACCACCATCTAGTAATCATTAACGTTATACGGGCCTGGCACCCTCTATGGGGTAAATGGCCTCATTTAAGAACGACTTAAATCCTTAATTTCTCATACTAGAATATTGATGCTCCATACACTGCATCTCACATTTGCCATAAAGACAAAGTGACTTAGTGCTGAACTATTTTCTTTTCGCTCGCCGCTACTAAGAAAATCCTTGTTAGTTTCTTTTATATGGGTAGTCCCATATGAGTTGGGTTGTATACACACAATATATTTATATATTAAACATTTATATTAAGTGAAGAATAATTATACACAATTATTTATCATTTCATATATTAATAAGAGGCAATTCTAGATTAAAATTTAATATTTTTTATGCTAGACATTCCTCAGTATCATTTGATTTGAAAAAGAAAATTATACATCTTCGTTTTTCTCATACATATGTGAGCCAATGTGTTTCAATTATTATTAATATTATGAATATACATATATATCCAATAATATACCATATGCTTTAATATTTCGTAAAATATTAAAACAACTTATTTAGCATAGTCTTACAACCCTCAACCATATGTCGTCCAAGCAGCACTCTAAAATTAATTAAAGTAGCATTCCTTCTTAAATACATGTAGGATTTACTTTATCCCGGTTTATTTATTACAATATTATTAAAGGATGTGGTTTCTATTTAAATGTTATGATATTGAGTGCGCGATGGATCGAGGCGAGAGTCGATTGCGAGTGCTTTTGTCACGCTCTTTAATTTCATGAGTGAGTCGACCTAGCCCGATTGCCATGATTATGCCCGCCTGACACTTCATTTCCTACAATCGGCTGTCCTGACAAGTCATTCGACCCGAATGATCCTAGCCAAGGCTTCATGAACTCAGCCACTGTTGAGGTCTTACGAGGTCCTTCACCATCGCCACCTTTCTCAATGTCGTATCGACCGTGCCTATTTACCTTCGTGACTTTATACGGTCCTAAGTATTTACCTCTCAACTTTAGACCTGTCCCATACTGCGTACGTTTAATCGCCACTAACTCGTTTAAATTGTACTTTCTTTCCCATTTCCTGTTCTTGTCAAACGTCCTTTTCATTTCCTGCTGTATTTCATTAATATTGTTTCGAGCCTCCGCTCTAATCTCATCACGACCACAGTCTAATTCTTCTATTAACGAATCGGTTATCAGCTTTCTTATTTGGGGATCATCAGGACTACGCATCTCTATTCCTGTCAAAATCTTAAAAGGTGTAACTCTTGTACTTCTTGGAGCAGTATTATTAACAAGTTGTTGCACACGACCAACATACTTGTACCAGTTTCCCTCATTCTCTTGGCTTAACTTTGAAATCATTGGAACTATTATCTTATGCATCCTTTCTACTTGGCCGTTGCCGCGGGGTACACCTTTTGCTATCAGTAAATGCTGTATATCCTGTCTGATACAATACTCCTTAAACGCATTGGATGTGAAAGCTGCTCCCCTGTCAGAAATTATTCTCACCGGGTTACCAAAAATTATCGCCTGCTTTTCAAGACAACTAAGTACTTCATCGACTCCTGTTCCACGAGTCGGGTACAACCATACAAACTTAGAGAACCCATCAACAATAACAAGTATATGATTATAACGCTTTGTCGTGACCTCCATCGGGCCAACGTGATCAATGTGATATGTCATCAATGGCTGATCCCTATGCATAAATCCTTTTTATTTCAAAAAAAAATCACGCAACCAACACGGGCTACCTTTTCTTTTAATTTTGGAATTAATACGATTTTTCAACGATATCTTGAGTCTTTCTAGCTCCAAAATGTCCTTGTTTGTGTGCAATCTGTATTATTTCTTTTTCCATCTGCGAGGGAACGACAATAAGTTCTTGATTGGGGTCTTTTAACAATATTTCATTTTCAATGTAAAAATCTTCATATCCCTTCTCCTGAACTAAACTCGTAATCAATTTAGTCCAATCATCTGACAACTGTGCTTCCCTCAATCTATGGGTTATGGTGTCGGTTAGCATAAAACAAGATAAACGGCTCAAAGCATCCACATGCCGCATCTTTGAACCTGAACGATGTTCGATCTGATAGTCGAAATCTTGTAGGTACATTGCCCAACGTGCTACACGTAACGGAACCTCTTTCTTTTTCATTGTCATCGTGAACGCATTACAATCTGTAACAATCTTAAATCTCAATCCTAGCACATATACACGCCACTTTATTAATGCTCCAATAACTGCTAAAACCTCAAGTTCATACGAATCATACTTCTCTTCGCAAGGTTTAGTTTTCCGACTCATATATTGTACCGGATGAAATAAACCATCTTCTGAATCTTTCTGTAAAAGCGCAGCTCCGAAACCGTGTTTCGAGGCATCAGTGTGAATCTCAGTCTCTAGCTTAGGATCGTATAACTTTAAAACGGGACCTTTGATCAATGCTAACTTCAATTGCTCAAACGCTATCATTTGCAATTCTTTAAACTTAAACTTGTTGTCTTTTCGCAAAATGTCAGTCAAGGGCTTAGCTGTTACTGCGTATCCTTCGATAAATCTACGGAAATACGATGTTAATCCCAAAAATCTTTGAACTGACTTCTTATCATGTGGGATCGGGAATCTTGAAACGGCATCAGTCTTCTCCTTACTTGGCTGAATACTTCCATTTTCAACTATATAGCCCAAAAAATTTACTTTACTTTGCAGTATCTGACATTTCTCCCAGTTTATTCTCAACCCATTTTCCGCAGCTATCTTCAACACTCTTTTAAGTTTAATTATACCATCATTCACGTTAACACTTGGTATAATTATATCGTCCATATACACCACTGCATCTCCATTCTTCACTGATTCTCTCATTACTGCCAAAGGAATTCATACTGACCATTCTGAGTTACGAATGCTGTGTACTTCTGAGATTTCTCCTCAACAGGAACATGGAAAAACCCGTTTGTTAGATCTAGAGTAGTATAAACTAACTAACTTTTATAATACGGTATGGTACAGACTCTGCTAGTTGCCTTGGATGCTGATAAACTGGCAACTAATCTGTTAGTACAATCTTCATTTCGATAGGAGTGTTTGTATTTCTAATAGGTTTGTAACTTTTAATCAACTTCTTGACTTCACTAGCGATTTCTGCACTGATATGTGACAAGTCACTCTTGATTTCCACTTCATTCTGTTCTGCACTGTGCATACACATACTTTCAAATTCCTTAAACAACTCAGCACAAGATTTATTCGCGTTACACAGTGATTCTTTTTCCTTGATGCTCACAAACTTTGTACCTTTCTTTGTAACAACCAAATCGACGTGATCTAATATAGTTCTACCCAAAATTGGCTCGTATGCCATGTCTTCATCAGGAACGATATGAAACTCGACTTCCATCTCAATGCCATCTATCTTGACACTTATGCCAAAACTACCAAAGGTCATCACATGACTTCCACCAATGCCTGTAAGGCTCTTCGAATATTCTGTTAAAGATTTAATTCCAAGTTCGACAAACACGCTTTTACGTATGAGACTCAAATTTGCTCCTGTATCAATTAGACCGTTGAACTTAATCGACTTATAAGTTACTTCTTTCAACTCCAAACCCGAATCAGTAAATTTACCTGATGCTTTTACTAATTTATCATCTACAACATTGGTACTTTCAACTTTGGTGGTATCTTTTCCCTTACATTCAAATGAGCGATGGCCTGTTTTGCCACATTTAAAACAAGTAAACGTTTTCTTGTTACAGTCTCTCATCATGTGTGAAGGATCACCACACTTAAAACATTTGCGATCACCTTTTGTTATCGAACTTTTCTCTCTATTATCTCTACCTTGCTTGTGAAAAGATGACTCCAATGTTGTTTTCTTTGAGGACTTCCTAGGATCATAGGATTTTAAGTACGTCTCTATTTGAACTTTCAACCCATCCACTGTTCTGGCTTGATACAATAATGCCTTATTTGCTCTCAGGTCTGGTATACCTTCTACAAAATACTCGATTAAACTTTCGTCATCCAAATCGATCGGCTTTGCCATTTCCATTAACGAATACAAAAACTCATACAAATTCTCACCTCTCTTCAACTGTCGATTGCTTAGTCTTCTATGAACTTCGGCTGATGAAACCTTTACTCTGAATTCGTTTTTCAAAGCTACTTTCAGGGACTCCCAACTACAAATATCTCTCTTACTCCGTATAAACGACAATGCAGCTCCCTTTAACAATTGTTTTGCATACACAAAAAGCTGTAACTGACTCCACTGTAAGGTTAAAGCGCATTCTTCTAGGTCCCTAGTCCATTGTACAACATCAATCGAACGTAAACCGCAAAACTCGGAAACGCTTCCCTCCACATCTTGACCTTGACCTTTGCCCATCTGTGTTCGGGACTTCTCGAATTGTTCTAGCCGAGGCGAAATCTGCCTCCTGCCCGTCATTTTCAGTTTCTATTAAATCGTAATGAGCGAGCAGACGCGATTGCAGCTCAGCTTTAAGGCCTGTAGTCTCTAGCCCTAACTCTCTCAATTTAATGCGCAACTCTTCAATACGCAAAGTTAGAATCTCACCTCGATCCATTTCACACAGTTACAGGTATAATGCTTAACAAGTTTGCTATATTAATGTATAGGTAGTATCAATCAATCAAATTTGTTATGACTTATCAAAATTTACACACTATGTTAATGTAGGTCAAATTGTCTGCTCCACACCAATTATCTCAACTTCGTGTCTGCTGCCTTCTCGTTTGGACTTGTCGTCGTCGTCTGCTTCTTGTAACGGTTTGTGTTATCCGCTCTCTTTGTCTGCTTCCACACCAATTATCTCAACTTCGTGTCTGCTGCCTTCTCGTTTGGACTTGTCGTCGTCGTCTGCTTCTTGTAACGGTTTGTGTTGTCCGCTCTCTTTTGGTTTTCCGCCTCCACAGTGCACACTAGTTATCATCAACTTCGTGCCCTCTGTCTGCTCTCTCTGTCTGTCTGCTTCCACAGTGAACACTAATTATCATCAACTTCGTGTCCGCTGTCTGCTCTCTCCGTCTGTCTGCTTCCACAGTGAACACTGGTTATCATCAACTTCGTGTCCGCTGTCTGCTTCCACAGTAAACACTAGTTATCATCAACTTCGTGTCTGCTCTCTCCGTCTGTCTGTTTCCACAGTGAACACTAATTATCATCAACTTCGTGTCCGCTGTCTGCTCTCTCCGTCTGTCTGTTTCCACAGTGAACACTAATTATCATCAACTTCGTGTCCGCTGTCTGCTTCCTCTGTCTGTCTGTCTGCTCTCTCTTTTCCTCTCGAGTCACCACCGTTCTCGAGCCGCTCTCAACTTTAGTCGCCGACTTTTTGGCAAAACGACGCCAAAATTCTTAGTGACGCTCTTCTTGCGTCGTCCGACCGCTCACCGTCTCACCGTCCACTCGTCGCCACTCGTACAGTCACACCAACTTCCACTATTTTGAACTTGTAGTGGTTGCTTCTTGTGAAATTCGTTTGCCAACAACCTTGATTTTGTATATATATTACACGTTAATGCATGCAATTTTAACAATTTTCACACACACACACAAATTTCACTAATTGTCTTAGGCCAGAAATCTCGGTTGAGCCCCCAGTTTGTAGGATTTACTGTATCCCGGTTTATTTATTAGAATATTATTAAAGGATGTGGTTTGTGTTATATTATTAACAATGTTTCTTTGTGTTAAGAATACATATGTATATTTTATATTATTTAAATGGCCTTAGTGATAATTTGGGTGCGCGATGTGATCGAGGCGAGAGTACGATTGCGAGTGCTTTTTGAATCAACGCTTCTCTTTAATTTTCAATGAGTGAGTCGACCAGATAGGTACGGCCGCTGCGTGTCGTTCTGTCTCGTTCACTAGCTACTGCCCGATTGCCATGATTATGCCCGCCTGACACTTCATTTCCTACATACATATGTGCTATGCATTTATAATCGGCAATGTCTGTTTATTTATTGATTATAATGAAATTTGATGGTATTTATAAAAATACATATGAAAATTTATTGTTTAGTGGTACCATCATATATAAATGGTCCATTTCGAGAGTATGTGGCACAAAACCTACTTAGGTGGTGTGATGTCGACCATGGTCAGTCATATGTAATATTGGTAACATTCTTAAATACATATGTCTTATGCATTTATAATCGGCAATGTCTATTTATTTATTTATTAGAATGAAATTTGATAGTATTATAAAAATACATTTTTTTTTTTTTTTTTTTTTTTTTGATTCAGTGTTCTTTATTTAAGATCTATCCGGAGGACAATTATTAAATTTGTTCAGGATTAACATATGGGAAAAATACTTAATGTGATTATACATGCAATTTACAGGAACAATAAATCGTGTTGTATAGAAGGATTTTATTTTGGAGTCTCAACTTGGACCTGCTTCCCAGGAGCCAGTACATTTTCCGAGCTTAGCATCCAACTGCTTACGTTTATTTCGAGTATGGGGGCCCAGGTTAGACGCCTGTCCATGGTCAGTCCCAGGTACTTGGCTTCATCCGATCAACGTTACTGGTGGGCAGTCGTCTCTTTTAATGCGAAGGTGATGTGTCGGGACTTTTCTGCGTTGATTGTTATGCACCACTTTTCCAGCCATGGACTCACCAAGTTGAGCTGTTCTTGGAGGATTAGTGATGCATCCGATGCATCTTTAGCATGTGCCAGGAATGCAGTGTCGTCGGCATATGTGGCAACCAGCAGGTCTTGGTGATAGTAATAGGAAGGTCTGCCGTGTAAAGAGTGTATAGGATTTGCCAAGTACGCTTCCCTGCGGCACTCCCGCATTTACTGGTAGGATCCTGGATTCTTCACTGCCTACCCTGACGTAGAAGGACCTTCCAAGCAGGTAGCTCTTCAGGAGTAGGAAGTAGGCATTGGGAGTTGCTTCTTTAATTTATATATCAGCCGGTGTGCCAGACGCGATCAAAGGCTTGTTTGACGTCTAGGAATACGGCTGAGCAGTATTCCTTCCTCTCGAATGACATGGTGATTGTCTCCACTAAGCGATGACATTGCTCAGGGGTGCCGTGTCTAGTCCTGAATCCGAATTGATGGTTAGGGATTAGGCCGTCGTCTTCTAGAATTGGCAGTACTCTTCTTAAAATTACTCTTCGAGTAATTTAGAGAGCACTGGCAAAAGACTGATTGGGCGGTATGAGGTTACTAGTGTTTCAGGCTTATATGGCCTGGGAATGAGGATAACCTCAGCACATTTCGACTGGCGTGGGAAATGTCCAAGCAATAAGCATTTGTTGAAAATACGGCTGATGAGGTTCCAGGCAACAGAAGGTAGTGCCTTAATCTGTGCTGCTCCTATGCCATAATATCCTGGTGCTTTCCTGAGCTTAAGTTTGCTGGCTTCCTCTATAGTTCTTCTGGATCAACTTCACGAATGGGCAAGTCCATTTGGCAAGGTATGTCTATGAAGTTAGTTATAGAGTCGTGATCTTCCTGAGAGCAGGTCAGCACAGGGGTGAAAGTGGCGCTTAGGTGGTCGGCAAATGCCTCTGCTTTTGCTTCTTCCGATCTGCACCAGATGTTGTTGGGACCTAGTATTGGGGCGATTCTCTTTATTGGCCTTTTGAGGTATCGCGTAGCTCTCCATAGGTTGTTAGACGCGTCTCCCGGCTCGAGGTCTTTTATATATTCGCGAAGGCATGTTGCGGAGGGCGATCAGTAGCTCTTTTAGTTCTTGGTTGCCCTATTGAGTGCTCTTTTGTCCAGCGGGTTTCGGGATGTGTGGAAGACTCTTCCTGCGTTTCTCACGCACTGCTGCAGCGACTTCGAGAGCCCAAAGGTGACGTTCGAGATGACCATTTTTCTGGGGCCAGGCAGTGTGGGGTGTTGCTTGGAAAGCCTCATGATTAGCTTAGTTAGCTTTTCAACTTCATTCATTCATCCAGTTGCCGTTGGTGCTAATGTTTCTTTCGATCCATTTT
>NW_025814237.1:0-32452 GCF_018902025.1 Drosophila willistoni
CTCCCTCCAACGAGTGGCGCTCTTAGGGCGAATTGAGCGCACTCTGCCCGGGGCTGACGGTCTCGTCCGAGTGGCTGATGTCACCACCGCGCGTGGGTCTATCCGAAGACCCGTAGCGAAGCTTATTCTGTTGCAAGACAGCAGGAGTCCTGAGCCTAAAACCGTATCGTGACTCCCAATCCCTCTAGTTCCTCCGAATGTCCTCGTCTCCGTGCATGTTGTTCGTTCCCGGCGCATAGACTAATCCACTCCCCCCTACGTAATTTCTTTCGTTACAGTTCGTTCAGCTCCCCCTTCATAGCGACATGGCCCCACACGTCTGCCGCACCACCGCAGCAAACGAGCTGCTCCGCAGGGCACGAACGTGTACTGATGCCGGGTCTGTCGGGGGGTTCATGCACTCCGGCAGTGTCAGCGCTTCCTGAACCTCCGAGGGGAAAAGCGGCTCCGGGCGGTGCTGATCAACAAGTATTGTCCCAATTGCTTGGCACACGAGCATTCATCCGACGCGTGCCGGACTCGCCATGGTTGCCGACGATGCGGGCAAAGGCACCACACCCTGCTCCACATGGCCGACCAAACGCCGAGACCACGTGCCTCCGCCCGGCGGCGCAGCCAATCACCCCCCTCCGGGCGTGCTGCACCCCCGCTACAACCCTGTTCCCGATCATCGTCCGACCGCTCCGCTTCCCCAGAAGGCGCACCCGAAATCTCTTTATCCTCCCTGCTCCACGCCAGGACGACGACTGTCCTGCCAACCGCAGTTCTCCGGTTGGGCAATGGCTCGAAATCCTTCGAGACCCGCGTCCTTCTCGATGCGTGTGCGGCTGAGAGCCGCATCAATCGCTCCTTTGCCCGGTCCCTGGGGTTAGCTGTGACCAAGGTCGGGGTCGACCAAGCCTGTACGGCCGTCTCGAGTCGAGGTCCGACGAGACGTTCCGACGGAACGTTATATTCCGGGTCGAAGAGGACTTGCTCATCCGCACTCCCATCCGGGAAGTGGTGGCGCCGGTTCGGGAGAAATTCGCCACCCTGATCCTGGCCGGCGTCGGTGTCCGTGGTACTCGGGGCAGACCTCTATCCGGAGGTCATCCAACCAGGCTGTGTGCCCGGTCATAGCGGTACTCCCGCAGCCCAGAGCACCGTGTTCGGATGGGTCGTCTCCGGCTCCTGTGGGATCTAGGCGCTCCAGAACGTTGCCGTCCCCCGTCCGTTATATGTCCAGGGTGGCAATTGCAACATGTTGCAAGGGGGGCGGTATGTTCACGCCACCGGGTGAACAGCAGTGAGCGGCGAAGAGCAGTGAAGAGTGAGGAGGGTTTTTTGATCCTCGGCATCTACGGTCACACCAGGAGGGGTGACTGGGTTTTTTCCAATGGGCATCGCCATTATTGCGAATCGAGACTTTCACCCGAACACCCGTTCTCTTGCATTTTTTACGATTTGTTAATCACTTTCAACCCGAACCATCTCCGTGTGTGCCGGTTTACCTGTGAATATTATATAAATAATAAAACCTACGTTTATTTAACCGAAGTTTTTCGTGCGTTTTAATTCACCACTCGCTCACCACAAACTGAAGAAATTGGCACCCGCCAACTCCTTGTATTTCATTTGGATCCTTCCGCCCCCCACGAACAGAGTCTTTAAGCCGCTATCTTTGATGTAGCAGGTAGAACAATTCTACAGCCGTTATTTTAAATCTTCTAGCGGTCATTCTTTGTATAGAAGAAATACGAGCTGCTGGAACAATTCTACAGCCACCATTTTGAATCTTCTACCTGCCATTTTAGTCTTCCGCCCGCCATTTTGAGGCTTTTAGCCGCCATCTTTAATATAGAAACCATACGAGCTGCTGGAACCATTCTACAGCTCCATTTTGAGTCTTCTACCCGCCATTTTAAGTCTTTTTAATCTTCTAGCCGCCATTTTGAGACTTCCACTCGCCATGTTGAGTCTTTTAGCCGCCATTTTTAATATTGAATTCATCCGACCTGCTGGAACCATTCTACAGCCGCCATTTTGAGTCTTTAAGCCGCTATCTTTGATGTAGCAGGTAGAACAATTCTACAGCCGTTATTTTAAATCTTATAGCGGTCATTCTTTGTATAGAAGAAATACGAACTGCTAGAACAATTCTACAGCCACCATTTTGAATCTTCTACCCGCTATTTTAGTCTTCCGCCCGCCATTTTGAGGCTTTTAGCCGCCATCTTTAATATTGAATCCATCCGACCTGCTGGAACCATTCTACAGCCGCCATTTTGGGTCTTTAAGCCGCTATCTTTGATGTAGCAGCTAGAACAATTCTACAGCCGTTATTTTAAATCTTCTAGCGGTCATTCTTTGTATAGAAGAAGTACGAGCTGCTGGAAAAATTCTACAGCCACCATTTTGAAACTTCTACCTGCCATTTTAGTCTTCCGCCCGCCATTTTGAGGATTTTTGCCGCCATCTTTAATATAGAAACCATACGAGCTGCTGGAACCATTCTACAGCTCCATTTTGAGTCTTCTACCCGCCATTTTAAGTCTTTTTAATCTTCTAGCCGCCATTTTGAGTCTTCCACTCGCCATTTTGAGTCTTTTAGCCGCCATTTTTAATATTGAATCCATCAGACCTGCTGGAACTATTCTACAGCCGCCATTTTGAGTCTTTAAGCCGCTATCTTTGATGTAGCAGGTAGAACAATTCTACAGCCGTTATTTTAAATCTTCTAGCGGTCATTCTTTGTATAGAAGAAATACGAACTGCTGGAACAATTCTACAGCTACCATTTTGAATCTTCTACCCGCCATTTTAGTCTTCCGCCCGCCATTTTGAGGCTTTTAGCCGCCATCTTTAATATAGAAGCCATACGAGCTTCTGGAACCATTCTACAGCCGCGATTTTGAGTCTTCTACTCGCCATTTTGAGGCTTTTAGCCGTCTCCTTTCATTTAGATGCCATACGAGCTGCTGGAACCATTCTACAGCCGCCATTTTGAGTCTGGTACCCGCCATTTTGAGTCTTTAAGCCTCTATCTTTGATGTAGCAGGTAGAGCAATTCTACAGCCTCCATTTTGAATCTTCTAGTCGCCATTTTGCAGTTAGAACAATTCTACAGCCGTAATTTTGAATCTTCCACCCGCCATTTTGAGTCTTCCACCCGACATTTTTAGTCTTTTAGCGGCCAACTTTTATTTAAGATAATATATAGAATATAGAAGCCATACGAGCTGCTGGAACCATTCTACAGCTCCATTTTTAATATTGAATTCATCCGACCTGCTGGAACCATTCTACAGCCGCCATTTTGAGTCTTTAAGCCGCTATCTTTGATGTAGCAGGTAGAACAATTCTACAGCCGTTATTTTAAATCTTATAGCGGTCATTCTTTGTATAGAAGAAATACGAACTGCTGGAACAATTCTACAGCCACCATTTTGAATCTTCTACCTGCTATTTTAGTCTTGCGCCCGCCATTTTGAGGCTTTTAGCTGCCATCTTTAATATAGAAGCCATTCGAGCTGCTGGAACCATTCTACAGCCGCGATTTTGAGTCTTCTACTCGCCATTTTGAGGCTTTTAGCCGGCACCTTTAATTTAGAAGCCATACGAGCTGCTGGAACCATTCTACAGCCGCCATTTTGAGTCTGGTACCCGCCATTTTGAGTCTTTAAGCCGCTATCTTTGATGTAGCAGGTAGAACAATTCTACAGACACCATTTTAAATCTTCTAGTCGCCATTTTGAGTCTTTTAGACGCTATTTTTAATATAGCAGTTAGAACAATTCTACAGCCGCCATTTTGAGTCTTCTACCCGCCATTTTGAGGCTTTTAGCCGGCACCTTTAATTTAGAAGCCATACGAGCTGCTGGAACCATTCTACAGCCGCCATTTTGAGTCTGGTACCCGCCATTTTGAGTCTTTAAGCCGCTATCTTTGATGTAGCAGCTAGAACAATTCAACAGCCACCATTTTGAATCTTCTAGTTGCCATTTTGAGTCTTTAAGACGTTATTTTTAATATAGCAGTTAGAACAATTCTACAGCCGCCATTTTGAATCTTCCACCCGTCATTTTGAGTCTTCCACCCGCCATTTTTAGTCTTTTAGCCGCCATCTTTCATTTAAGATAATACGTACAATATAGAAACCATGCTGGAACCATTCTACAGCCGCCATTTTGAGTCTTTAAGCCGCTATCTTTGGTGTATCAGCTAGAACAATTCTACGGCCGCCGTTCTGAATCTTCTATCCGCCATTTTGAGTCTTCCACCAACCATTTTGAGTCTTCTACCCGCCATTTTGTGTCTTCCACCCGCCATTTTTACTATAGTAGCCACACGAGCTACTGGAGTCATCCTACATCCGCCATTTTGAGTCTTGTACCCGCTATTTTAAGTCTTTAAGCCGCTATCTTTGATGTAGCAGCTAGAACAATTCTACAGCCGACATTTTGAGTCTTCTAGCCTTTATTTTGAGTCTTCCATTCGCCATTTTGAGTCTTTTAGCCGCCATTTTTTAATATTGAATCCATCCGACCTGCTGGAACCATTCTACAGCCGCCATTTTGGGTCTTTAAGCCGCTATCTTTGATGTAGCAGGTAGAACAATTCTACAGCCGTTATTTTAAATCTTCTAGCGGTCATTCTTTGTATAGAAGAAGTACGAGCTGCTGGAAAAATTCTACAGCCACCATTTTGAATCTTCTACCTGCCATTTTAGTCTTCCGCCCGCCATTTTGAGGCTTTTAGCCGCCATCTTCAATATAGAAACCATACGAGCTGCTGGAACCATTCTACAGCTCCATTTTGAGTCTTCTACCCGCCATTTTAAGTCTTTTTAATCTTCTAGCCGCCATTTTGAGTCTTCCACTCGCCATTTTGAGTCTTTTAGCCGCCATTTTTAATATTGAATCCATCAGACCTGCTGGAACTATTATACAGCCGCCATTTTGAGTCTTTAAGCCGCTATCTTTGATGTAGCAGGTAGAACAATTCTACAGCCGTTATTTTAAATCTTCTGGCGGTCATTCTTTGTATAGAAGAAATACGAACTGCTGGAACAATTCTACAGCTACCATTTTGAATCTTCTACCCGCCATTTTAGTCTTCCGCCCGCCATTTTGAGGCTTTTAGCCGCCATCTTTAATATAGAAGCCATACGAGCTGCTGGAACCATTCTACAGTCGCGATTTTGAGTCTTCTACTCGCCATTTTGAGGCTTTTAGCCGTCTCCTTTCATTTAGATGCCATACGAGCTGCTGGAACCATTCTACAGCCGCCATTTTGAGTCTGGTACCCGCCATTTTGAGTCTTTAAGCCTCTATCTTTGATGTAGCAGGTAGAGCAATTCTACAGCCACCATTTTGAATCTTCTAGTCGCCATTTTGCAGTTAGAACAATTCTACAGCCGCAATTTTGAATCTTCCACCCGCCATTTTGAGTCTTCCACCCGACATTTTTAGTCTTTTAGCGGCCAACTTTTATTTAAGATAATATATAGAATATAGAAGCCATACGAGCTGCTGGAACCATTCTACAGCTCCATTTTGAGTTCCACCGCCATTTTTAATATAGTAGCCACACGAGCTGCTGGAATCATCCTACAGCACCCATTTTGACCCTTTAGCCCGCTATCTTTAATGTAGCAGCTAGAACAATTCTACACACGCCATTTTGAATATTCTAGCCGCCATTTTGAGACTTCCACTCGCCATTTTTAGTCTTTTAGCCGCCATTTTTAATATTGAATCCATCCGACCTGCTGGAACCATTCTACAGCCGCCATTTTGAGTCTTTAAGCCGCTATCTTTGAGGTAGCAGGTAGAACAATTCTACAGCCGTTATTTTAAATCTTCTAGCGTTCATTCGTTGTATAGAAGAAATACGAGCTGCTGGAACAATTCTACAGCCACCATTTTGAATCTTCTACCCGCCATTTTAGTCTTCCGCCCGCCATTTTCAGGCTTTTAGCCGCCATCTTTAATATAGAAGCCATACGAGCTGCTGGAACCATTCTACAGCCGCGATTTTGAGTCTTCTAGTCGCCATTTTGAGTCTTTAAGACGCTATTTTTAATATAGCAGCTAGAACAATTCTACAGCGCCATTTTGAATCTTCCACCCGCCATTTTGAGTCTTCCACCCGCCATTTTTAGTCTTTTAGCGGCCATCTTTTATTTAAGATAATATATAGAATATAGAAGCCATACGAGCTGCTGGAACCATTCTACAGCCGCCATTTTAAGTCGTTAAGCCGCTATCTTTGATGTAGCAGCTAGAACAATTCAACAGCCGCCATTCTGAATCTTCTATCCGCCATTTTGAGTCTTCCACCACCCATTTTGAGTCTTCTACCCGCCATTTTGAGTCTTTAAACCGCTATCTTTGATGTAGCAGCTAGAACAATTCTACAGCCGACATTTTGAATCTTCTAACCGCGCTTTTGAGTCTTCCACTCGCCATTTTGAGTCTTTTAGATACCATTTTTAATATAGAATCCATACGAGCTGCTGGAACCATTCTACAGCCGCCATTTTGAGTCTTCTACCCGCCATTTTGAGACTTTAAGCCGCTATCTTTAATGCAGCAGTAGAACAATTCTACAGCCGTCATTTTGAATCTTCTTTATAGAAGCCATACGAGCTGCTGGAACCATTCTACAGCCGCCATTTTAAGTATTTAAGCCACTATTTTAAGTCTTCCACCCGCCATTTTGAGTCTTTAAGCCGCTATCTTTGATGTAGCAGCTAGAACAATTCTACAGCAGCCATTTTGAATCCTCTAACCGCCATTTTGAGTCTTCCACCCTTTTTAGTGTTTTAGCTGCCATATTTTATTAAAGATAATATATAGAAAATAGAAGCCATTCGAGCTGCTGGAACCATTCTACAGCTGCCATTTTGAGTCTTTAAGACGCTATTTTTAATGTAGCGGTTAGAACAATTCTACAGCCGCCATTCTGAATCTTCTATCCGCCATTTTGAGTCTTCCCCAACCATTTTGAGTCTTCCACCCGCCATTTTTAGTGTTTTATACGCCTTCTTTTATTAAAGATAATATATAGAAAATAGAAGCCATTCGAGCTGCTGGAACCATTCTACAGCCGCCATTTTGAGTCTGGTACCCGCCATTTTGAGTCTTTAAGCCTCTATCTTTGATGTAGCAGGTAGAGCAATTCTACAGCCACCATTTTGAATCTTCTAGTCGCCATTTTGCAGTTAGAACAATTCTACAGCCGTAATTTTGAATCTTCCACCCGCCATTTTGAGTCTTCCACCAACCATTTTGAGTCTTCCACCCGCCATTTTTAGTGTTTTATACGCCTTCTTTTATTAAAGATAATATATAGAAAATAGAAGCCATTCGAGCTGCTGGAACCATTTTACAGCTGGCATTTTAAGTCTTTAAGCCACTATCTTTGATGTAGCAGCTAGAACCATTCTACAGCCGACATTTTGAATCTTCTATCCGCCCTTTTGAGTCTTCCACTCGCCATTTTGAGTCTTTTAGCTACAATTTTTAATATAGAATCCATACGAGCTGCTGGAACCATTCTACAGCCGCCATTTTGAGTCTTCTACCCGCCATTTTGAGACTTTAAGCCGCTATCTTTAATGTAGCAGTAGAACAATTCTACAGCCCACATTTTGAATCTTCTATCCGCCCTTTTGAGACTTTAAGCCGCTATCTTTAATGTAGCAGTAGAACAATTCTACAGCCGTCATTTTGAATCTTCTAGAGGCCATTCTTTATATAGAAGCCATACGAGCTGCTGGAACCATTCTACAGCCGCCATTTTGAGTCTTTAAGCCGCTATCTTTGATGTAGCAGGTAGAACAATTCTACAGCCGTTATTTTAAATCTTCTAGCGGTCATTCTTTGTATAGAAGAAATACGAGCTGCTGGAACAATTCTACAGCCACCATTTTGAACCTTCTACCCGCCTTTTTAGTCTTCCTCCCGCCATTTTGAGGCTTTTAGCCGCCATCTTTAATATAGAAGCAATACGAGCTGCTGGAACTATTCTACAGCCGCGATTTTGAGTCTTCCACCCGCCATTTTGAGTCTTTAAGCTGCGATCTTTGATGTAGCAGCTAGAACAATTCTACAGCAGCCATTTTGAATCCTCTAACCGCCATTTTGAGTCTTCTACCCGCTATTTTGAGTCTTTAAGCCGCTATCTTTGATGTAGCAGCTAGAACAATTCTAAAGCCATTTTGAGTCTTCTATCTGCCATTTTGAGTCTTCCACTCGCCATTTTGAGTCTTCTATCTGCCATTTTAAGTCTTTCACTCGCCATTTTGAGTCTTTTAGCCGCTATTTTTTAATACTGAATCCATCCGACCTGCTGGAACCATTCTACGGCCGCCATTTTGAGTCTTCAAGCCGATATCTTTGATGTAGCTGCTAGAACAATTCTACAGCCGTTATTTTAAATCTTCGAGCGGTCATTCATTGTATAGAAGAAATACGAGCTGCTGGAACAATTCTACAGCCACCATTTTGAATCTTCTACCCGCCATTTTAGTCTTCCGACCGCCATTTTGAGTCTTTTAGCCGCCATTTTTAATATTGAATCCATCCGACCTGCTGGAACCATTCTACGGCCGCCAATTTGAGTCTTCAAGTCGATATCTTTGATGTAGCTGCTAGAACAATTCTACAGCCGTCATTTTAAATCTTCGAGCGGTCATTCATTGTATAGAAGCAATACGAGCTGCTGGAACTATTCTACAGCCGCGATTTTGAGTCTTCTACTCGCCATTTTGAGGCTTTTAGCCGCCACCTGGAATCATCCTACAGCCGCCATTTTAAGTATTTAAGCCGCTATTTTGAGTCTTCCACCCGCCATTTTGAGTCTTTAAGCTGCTATCTTTGATGTAGCAGCTAGAACAATTCAACAGCCGCCATTCTGAATCTTCTATCCGCCATTTTGAGTCTTCCACCAACCATTTTGAGTCTTTTACCCGCCATTTCGATTCTTCCACCCGCCATTTTTAATATAGTAGTAGTAGTCTTCTACCCGCCATTTTGAGTCTTTAAGCCGTTATCTTTGATGTAGCAGCTAGAACAATTCTACAGCCGACATTTTGAGTCTTCTATCCGCCCTTTTGAGTCTTCCACTCGCCATTTTGAGTCGTTTAGCTACCATTTTTAATATAGAATCCATAAGAGCTGCTGGAACCATTCTACAGCCGCCATTTGAAGTATTTTAGCCGCTATTTTGAGTCTTCCACCCGCCATTTTGAGTCTTTAAGCCGCTATCTTTGATGTAGCAGCTAGAACAATTCTACAGCATCCATTTTGAATCCTCTAACCGCCATTTTGAGTCTTCCACCCTTTTTAGTGTTTTAGCCGCCATCTTTTACTAAAGATAATATATAGAAAATAGAAGCCATTCGAGCTGCTGGAACCATTCTACAGCTGCCATTTTGAGTCTGTAAGACGCTATATTTAATGTAGCGGTTAGAACAATTCTACAGCCGCCATTTTGAATCTTCTATCCGCCATTTTGAGTCTTCCACCAACCATTTTGAGTCTTCCACCCGCCATTTTTAGTGTTTTAGCCGCCTTCTTTTATTAAAGATAATATATAGAAAATAGAAGCCATTCGAGCTGCTGGAATCATTCTACAGCTGGCATTTTGAGTCTTTAAGCCGCTATCTTTAGTGTAGCAGCTAGAACAATTCTACAGCCGCCATTCTGAATCTTCTAACCGCCATTTTGAGTCTTCCACCAACCATCTTAAGTCTTTTAGCCGCCATTTTGACCCTTTAGCCCGCTATCTTGGATGTAGCAGGTAGAACAATTCAACAGCCGTCATTTTAAATCTTCTAGCCCTTTGAATTTTCTAGTCGCCATTTTTAGTGTTTTAGCCGCTATCTTTAATGTAGCAGCTAGAACAATTCTGCAGCCGCCATTTTGAATCTTTTAACCGCCATTTTGAGTCTTCCACCCGCCATTTTTAGTGTTTTAGCCGCCATCTTTTATTTAAGATAATATATAGAAAATAGAAGCCATTCGAGCTGCTGGAACCATTCTCCAGCTGCCATTTTGAGTCTTTAAGACGCTATTTTTAATGTAGCGGTTAGAACAATTCTACATCCGGCATTCTGAATCTTCTATCCGCCATTTTGAGTCTTCCACCAACCATCTTAAATCTTTTAGCCGCCATTTTGACCCTTTAGACCGCTCTCTTGGATGTAGCAGGTAGAACAATTCAAAAGCCGTCATTTTAAATTTTCTAGCCCTTTGAATTTTCTAGTCGCCATTTTTAGTGTTTTAGCCACTATCTTTAATGTAGCAGCTAGAACAATTCTACAGCCGCCATTTTGAATCTTTTAACCGCCATTTTGAGACTTTAAGCCGCTATCTTTAATGTAGCAGTAGAACAATTCTACAGCCCACATTTTGAATCTTCTATCCGCCCTTTTGAGACTTTAAGCCGCTATCTTTAATGTAGCAGTAGAACAATTCTACAGCCGTCATTTTGAATCTTCTAGCGGCCATTCTTTATATAGAAGCCATACGAGCTGCTGGAACCATTCTACAGCCGCCATTTTGAGTCTTTAAGCCGCTATCTTTGATGTAGCAGGTAGAACAATTCTACAGCCGTTATTTTAAATCTTCTAGCGGTCATTCTTTGTATAGAAGAAATACGAGCTGCTGGAATAATTCTGCAGCCGCCATTTTGAATCTTTTAACCGCCATTTTGAGTCTTCCACCCGCCATTTTTAGTGTTTTATACGCCTTCTTTTATTAAAGATAATATATAAAAAATAGAAGCCATTCGAGCTGCTGGAACCATTTTACAGCTGGCATTTTAAGTCTTTAAGCCACTATCTTTGATGTAGCTGCTGGAACAATTCTACAGCCACCATTTTGAATCTTCTACCCGCCATTTTAGTCTTCCGCCCGCCATTTTCAGGCTTTTAGCCGCCATCTTTAATATAGAAGCCATACGAGCTGCTGGAACCATTCTACAGCCGCGATTTTGAGTCTTCTAGTCGCCATTTTGAGTCTTTAAGACGCTATTTTTAATTTAGCAGCTAGAACAATTCTACAGCGCCATTTTGAATCTTCCACCCGCCATTTTGAGTCTTCCACCCGCCATTTTTAGTCTTTTAGCGGCCATCTTTTATTTAAGATAATATATAGAATATAGAAGCCATACGAGCTGCTGGAACCATTCTACAGCCGCCATTTTAAGTCGTTAAGCCGCTATCTTTGATGTAGCAGCTAGAACAATTCAACAGCCGCCATTCTGAATCTTCTATCCGCCATTTTGAGTCTTCCACCACCCATTTTGAGTCTTCTACCCGCCATTTTGAGTCTTTAAACCGCTATCTTTGATGTAGCAGCTAGAACAATTCTACAGCCGACATTTTTAATCTTCTAACCGCGCTTTTGAGTCTTCCACTCGCCATTTTGAGTCTTTTAGATACCATTTTTAATATAGAATCCATACGAGCTGCTGGAACCATTCTACAGCCGCCATTTTGAGTCTTCTACCCGCCATTTTGAGACTTTAAGCCGCTATCTTTAATGTAGCAGTAGAACAATTCTACAGCCGTCATTTTGAATCTTCTTTATAGAAGCCATACGAGCTGCTGGAACCATTCTACAGCCGCCATTTTAAGTATTTAAGCCACTATTTTAAGTCTTCCACCCGCCATTTTGAGTCTTTAAGCCGCTATCTTTGATGTAGCAGCTAGAACAATTCTACAGCAGCCATTTTGAATCCTCTAACCGCCATTTTGAGTCTTCCACCCTTTTTAGTGTTTTAGCTGCCATCTTTTATTAAAGATAATATATAGAAAATAGAAGCCATTCGAGCTGCTGGAACCATTCTACAGCTGCCATTTTGAGTCTTTAAGACGCTATTTTTAATGTAGCGGTTAGAACAATTCTACAGCCGCCATTCTGAATCTTCTATCCGCCATTTTGAGTCTTCCACCAACCATTTTGAGTCTTCCACCCGCCATTTTTAGTGTTTTATACGCCTTCTTTTATTAAAGATAATATATAGAAAATAGAAGCCATTCGAGCTGCTGGAACCATTCTACAGCCGCCATTTTGAGTCTGGTACCCGCCATTTTGAGTCTTTAAGCCTCTATCTTTGATGTAGCAGGTAGAGCAATTCTACAGCCACCATTTTGAATCTTCTAGTCGCCATTTTGCAGTTAGAACAATTCTACAGCCGCAATTTTGAATCTTCCACCCGCCATTTTGAGTCTTCCACCAACCATTTTGAGTCTTCCACCCGCCATTTTTAGTGTTTTATACGCCTTCTTTTATTAAAGATAATATATAGAAAATAGAAGCCATTCGAGCTGCTGGAACCATTTTACAGCTGGCATTTTAAGTCTTTAAGCCACTATCTTTGATGTAGCAGCTAGAACCATTCTACAGCCGACATTTTGAATCTTCTATCCGCCCTTTTGAGTCTTCCACTCGCCATTTTGAGTCTTTTAGCTACAATTTTTAATATAGAATCCATACGAGCTGCTGGAACCATTCTACAGCCGCCATTTTGAGTCTTCTACCCGCCATTTTGAGACTTTAAGCCGCTATCTTTAATGTAGCAGTAGAACAATTCTACAGCCCACATTTTGAATCTTCTATCCGCCCTTTTGAGACTTTAAGCCGCTATCTTTAATGTAGCAGTAGAACAATTCTACAGCCGTCATTTTGAATCTTCTAGCGGCCATTCTTTATATAGAAGCCATACGAGCTGCTGGAACCATTCTACAGCCGCCATTTTGAGTCTTTAAGCCGCTATCTTTGATGTAGCAGGTAGAACAATTCTACAGCCGTTATTTTCAATCTTCTAGCGGTCATTCTTTGTATAGAAGAAATACGAGCTGCTGGAACAATTCTACAGCCACCATTTTGAACCTTCTACCCGCCTTTTTAGTCTTCCTCCCGCCATTTTGAGGCTTTTAGCCGCCATCTTTAATATAGAAGCAATACGAGCTGCTGGAACTATTCTACAGCCGTGATATTGAGTCTTCTACTCGCCATTTTGAGGCTTTTAGCCGCCACCTTTAATTTAGAAACCATACGAGCTGCTGGAATCATCCTACAGCCGCCATTTTAAGTATTTAAGCCGCTATTTTGAGTCTTCCACCCGCCATTTTGAGTCTTTAAGCTGCTATCTTTGATGTAGCAGCTAGAACAATTCTACAGCAGCCATTTTGAATCCTCTAACCGCCATTTTGAGTCTTCTACCCGCTATTTTGAGTCTTTAAGCCGCTATCTTTGATGTAGCAGCTAGAACAATTCTAAAGCCATTTTGAGTCTTCTATCTGCCATTTTGAGTCTTCCACTCGCCATTTTGAGTCTTCTATCTGCCATTTTGAGTCTTTCACTCGCCATTTTGAGTCTTTTAGCCGCTATTTTTTAATACTGAATCCATCCGACCTGCTGGAACCATTCTACGGCCGCCATTTTGAGTCTTCAAGCCGATATCTTTGATGTAGCTGCTAGAACAATTCTACAGCCGTTATTTTAAATCTTCGAGCGGTCATTCATTGTATAGAAGAAATACGAGCTGCTGGAACAATTCTACAGCCACCATTTTGAATCTTCTACCCGCCATTTTAGTCTTCCGACCGCCATTTTGAGTCTTTTAGCCGCCATTTTTAATATTGAATCCATCCGCCCTGCTGGAACCATTCTACGGCCGCCATTTTGAGTCTTCAAGTCGATATCTTTGATGTAGCTGCTAGAACAATTCTACAGCCGTCATTTTAAATCTTCGAGCGGTCATTCATTGTATAGAAGCAATACGAGCTGCTGGAACTATTCTACAGCCGCGATACTCGCCATTTTGAGGCTTTTAGCCGCCACCTGGAATCATCCTACAGCCGCCATTTTAAGTATTTAAGCCGCTATTTTGAGTCTTCCACCCGCCATTTTGAGTCTTTAAGCTGCTATCTTTGATGTAGCAGCTAGAACAATTCAACAGCCGCCATTCTGAATCTTCTATCCGCCATTTTTAGTCTTCCACCAACCATTTTGAGTCTTTTACCCGCCATTTCGATTCTTCCACCCGCCATTTTTAATATAGTAGTAGTAGTCTTCTACCCGCCATTTTGAGTCTTTAAGCCGTTATCTTTGATGTAGCAGCTAGAACAATTCTACAGCCGACATTTTGAGTCTTCTATCCGCCCTTTTGAGTCTTCCACTCGCCATTTTGAGTCGTTTAGCTACCATTTTTAATATAGAATCCATAAGAGCTGCTGGAACCATTCTACAGCCGCCATTTGAAGTATTTTAGCCGCTATTTTGAGTCTTCCACCCGCCATTTTGAGTCTTTAAGCCGCTATCTTTGATGTAGCAGCTAGAACAATTCTACAGCATCCATTTTGAATCCTCTAACCGCCATTTTGAGTCTTCCACCTTTTTTAGTGTTTTAGCCGCCATCTTTTATTAAAGATAATATATAGAAAATAGAAGCCATTCGAGCTGCTGGAACCATTCTACAGCTGCCATTTTGAGTCTGTAAGACGCTATATTTAATGTAGCGGTTAGAACAATTCTACAGCCGCCATTCTGAATCTTCTATCCGCCATTTTGAGTCTTCCACCAACCATTTTGAGTCTTCCACCCGCCATTTTTAGTGTTTTAGCCGCCTTCTTTTATTAAAGATAATATATAGAAAATAGAAGCCATTCGAGCTGCTGGAATCATTCTACAGCTGGCATTTTGAGTCTTTAAGCCGCTATCTTTAGTGTAGCAGCTAGAACAATTCTACAGCCGCCATTCTGAATCTTCTAACCGCCATTTTGAGTCTTCCACCAACCATCTTAAGTCTTTTAGCCGCCATTTTGACCCTTTAGCCCGCTATCTTGGATGTAGCAGGTAGAACAATTCAACAGCCGTCATTTTAAATCTTCTAGCCCTTTGAATTTTCTAGTCGCCATTTTTAGTGTTTTAGCCGCTATCTTTAATGTAGCAGCTAGAACAATTCTGCAGCCGCCATTTTGAATCTTTTAACCGCCATTTTGAGTCTTCCACCCGCCATTTTTAGTGTTTTAGCCGCCATCTTTTATTTAAGATAATATATAGAAAATAGAAGCCATTCGAGCTGCTGGAACCATTCTCCAGCTGCCATTTTGAGTCTTTAAGACGCTATTTTTAATGTAGCGGTTAGAACAATTCTACATCCGGCATTCTGAATCTTCTATCCGCCATTTTGAGTCTTCCACCAACCATCTTAAATCTTTTAGCCGCCATTTTGACCCTTTAGACCGCTCTCTTGGATGTAGCAGGTAGAACAATTCAAAAGCCGTCATTTTAAATTTTCTAGCCCTTTGAATTTTCTAGTCGCCATTTTTAGTGTTTTAGCCACTATCTTTAATGTAGCAGCTAGAACAATTCTACAGCCGCCATTTTGAATCTGTTAACCGCCATTTTGAGTCTTCCACCCGCCATTTTTAGTGTTTTAGCCGCCATCTTTTATTTAAGATAATATATACAATATAGAAACCATACGAGCTGCTGGAACCATTCTACAGACGCCATTTTGAGTCTTTAAGCCGCTATCTTTGATGTAGCAGCTAGAACAATTCTACAGCCGACATTTTGAATCTTCTATCCGCCTTTTTGAGTCTTCCACTCGCCATTTTGAGTCTTTTAGCTACCATTTTTAATATAGAATCCATACGAGCTGCTGGAACCATTCTACAGCCGCCATTTTGAGTCTTCTACCCTCCATTTTGAGATTTTAAGCAGCTATCTTTAATGTAGCAGTAGAACAATTCTACAGCCGTCATTTTGAATCTTCTTTATTCTTTATATAGAAGCCATACGAGCTGCTGGAACCATTCTACAGCCGCCATTTTAAGTATTTAAGCCGCTATTTTGAGTCTTCCACCCGCCATTTTGAGTCTTTAAGCTGCTATCTTTGATGTAGCAGCTAGAACAATTCTACAGCAGCCATTTTGAATCCTCTAACCGCCATTTTGAGTCTTCCACCCTTTTTAGTGTTTTAGCCGCCATCTTTTATTTAAGGTAATATATACAATATAGAAGCCATACGAGCTGTTGGAGCCATTTTACAGACGCCATTTTGAGTCTTTAAGCCGCTATCTTTGATGTATCAGCTAGAACAATTCTACAGCCGCCATTCTGAATCTTCTAACCGCCATTTTGAATCTATTAACCGCCATTTTGAGTCTTCCACCCGCAATTTTTAGTCTTTTAGCGGCCAACTTTTATTTAAGGTAATATATAGAAATGGGGGCTGTAGAATGGTTCCAGCAGCCTGTATGGGTTCTATCTGGAAGACTCAAAATAGCGGCTATGGAATGCTTCCATCAGTTGGCTTCTATATCAAAGTTATCGGATAAAAGACTCAAAATGGCGGTTAGAAGATTCAAAAGGGCGGATGTAGAATTTTTCTAGCTGCTACATCAAAGAGAGCGGTTTAAGGACTCAAAATGGCGGTTAGAAGACTCAAAAAGGCGGCTGTAGGATGATTCCAGCAGCTCGTGTGGCTTCCATATCAAAGTAATCGGCTTTAAGACTCAAAATGGCGGCTGTAGAATGGTTCAGCAGCTCGTATGACTTCTATATTAAAGATGGCGGCTAAAAGACTTAAAATGGCGGGTAGAAGACTCAAAATGAAGAGTAGAAGACTCAAAATGGTGGCTGTAGAATGGTTGCAGCAGCCTGTATGGCTTCTGGCTGGAAGACTCAAAATAGCGGCTGTAGAATGCTTCCAGCAGTTCGTATGGCTTCTATATGAAAGTTATCGGCTTAAAGACTCAAATGGCGGGTAGAAGACTCAAAATGGCGGCTGTAGAATGGTTCCAGCATCTCGGATGGATTCAATATTAAAAATGGCGGCTAAAAGACTCAAAATGGCGAGTGGAAGACTCTAAATGGCGGCTAGAAGATTCAAATGTCGGCTGTAGAATTGTTCTAGCTGATTCATCAAAGATAGTGGCTAAAAGACTCAAAATGGCGGGTAGAAGACTCAAAATGGCGGCTGTAGAATTGTTCTAACTGCTACATCCAACATAGCGGGCTAAAGGGTCAAATTGGCGGCTGTAGGATGATTCCAGCAGCTCGTGTGGCTACTATATTAAAAATGGCGGGTGGAAGACTCAAAATGGTCTGTGGAAGACTCAAAATGGCGGAGAGAAGACTCAAAATGGCGGCTTTAGAATTGCTAAAAATCTAAGATCCCATGCAGGCGGCTGGAATCATTCTACAGCCCCCATTTTGAGTCTTCTACCCGCCATTTTAAGTCTTTTAGCCGATATCTTTGATATAGAAGCCATACAGGTTGCTGGAACCATTCTATAGCCGCTATTTTGAGTCTTCTACCCGCCATTTTAAGTCTTTCAGCCGCCATCTTTAATATAGAAGCCATACGAGCTGCTGGAACCATTCTACAGCCGCCATTTTGAGTCTTCTACCCGCCATTTTGACTATTGAAGCCGCTATCTCTGATGTAGCAGTTAGAACAATTCTAAAGCCGCCATTTTGAGTCTTCTACCCGCCATTTTAAGTCTTTCAGCCGCCATCTTTAATATAGAAGCCATACGAGCTGCTGGAACCATTCTACAGCCGCCATTTTGAGTCTTCCACCCGCCATTTTGAGTCTTTCAGCCGCTATCTTTGATGTAGCAGTTAGAACAATTCAAAAGATGCCAATTTTAATCTTCTATCCGCCATTTGGAGTCTTTCACCCGCCATTTTAAGTCTTTTAGGCACCATCTTTAATATAGATGCCCTACGAGCTGCTGGAACCATTGTACAGCCGCCATTTTGAGTCTTCTACCCTCCGTTTTGAGTCTTTAAGCCGCTATTTTTGATGTAGCAGCTAGAACAATTCTAAAGCCGTCATTTTGAGTCTTCTATCCGCCATTTTGAGTCTTCCACCCGCCATTTCGAGTCTTCCACCCGCCATGTTTAATATAGTAGCCACACGAACTGCTGGAATCATCCTACAGCCGCCAATTTGACCCTTTAGCCCGCTATGTTGGATGTAGCAGGTAGAACAATTCTACAGCCGCCATTTTGAGTCTTCTACCCGCCATTTTGAGTCTTTTAGCCACTATCTTTGATGAATCAGCTAGAACAATTCTACAGCCGACATTTTGAATCTTCTAGCCGCCATTTAGAGTCTTCCACTCGCCATTTTGAGTCTTTTAGCCGCCATTTTTAATATTGAATCCATCCGAGATGCTGGAACCATTCTACAGCCGCCATTTTGAGTCTTCTACCCGCCATTTTGAGTCTTTAAGCCGATAACTTTCATATAGAAGCCATACGAACTGCTGGAAGCATTCTACAGCCGCTATTTTGAGTCTTCCAGCCAGAAGCCATACAGGCTGCTGCAACCATTCTACAGCCACCATTTTGAGTCTTCTACTCTTCATTTTGAGTCTTCTACCCGCCATTTTAAGTCTTTTAGCCGCCATCTTTAATATAGAAGTCATACGAGCTGCTGGAACCATTCTACAGCCGCCATTTTGAGTCTTAAAGCCGATTACTTTGATATGGAAGCCACACGAGCTGCTGGAATCATCCTACAGCCGCCTTTTTGAGTCTTCTAACCGCCATTTTGAGTCCTTAAACCGCTCTCTTTGATGTAGCAGCTAGAAAAATTCTACATCCGCCCTTTTGAATCTTCTAACCGCCATTTTGAGTCTTTTATCCGATAACTTTGATATAGAAGCCAACTGATGGAAGCATTCCATAGCCGCTATTTTGAGTCTTCCAGATAGAACCCATACAGGCTGCTGGAACCATTCTACAGCCCCCATTTTGAGTCTTCTACCCGCCATTTTGAGTCTTTTAGCCGATATCTTTGACAGAGAAGCCATACAAGTTGCTGGAATATTCTACAGCCGCCATTTTGAGTATTTAACCCGATACTTTTTAATGTAGCAGTTAGAACAATTCTAAAGTCGCCATTTTGAATCTTCTATCTGCCATTTTAAGTCTTTCACCCTACATTTTTAGTCTTTAAGCCGCTATCTTTGATGTAGCAATTAGAACAATTCTACAGCAGCCATTTTGAATCTTCTACCCGCTATTTTGAGTCTTTTAGCCGCCATCTTTAATATAGAAGCCATACGAGCTGCTGGAACCATTCTACAGCCGCAATTTTGTTGATGTAGCAGACCGAACAATTCTACAGCAGCAATTTTGAATCTTCTACCCGCCATTTTGAGTCTTTAAGACTCTCTATGCGCCATTTCGAGTCTTCCACCCGCCATTTTGAGTCTTTACGCCGCTATCTTTGATGTAGAAGGTTCTTCTGCCCTCCATTTTGAGTCTTTAAGTCTCTTAGCCGCCATCTTAATATAGAACCCATACGAGCTGCTGGAACCATTCTACAGCCGCCATTTTGAGTCTTCTACCCGCTATTTTAATCTTTAAGCCGCTATCTTTGATGTAGCAGCTAGAACAATTCTACATTGTTCCATTTAGAGTCTTCTACCCGCCATTTTAAGTCTTTCAGCCGCCATCTTTAATATAGAAGCCATACAAGCTGCTGGACCCATTCTACAGCCGCCATTTTGAGTCTTCTACCTGCCATTTTGAGTCTTTAAGCCGCTATATTAAATGTAGCAGTTAGAACAATTCTGAAGCCGCAATTTTGAATCTTCTATCCGCCATTTTAAGTCTTCCACCATCCATTTCGAGTCTTTATGCCGCTATTTTTAATGAAGGAGGTAGAACAATTTTACAGCCGACATTTTGAATCTTCTGCCCTCCATTTTGAGTCTTTAAGCCGCTATCTTTGATGTAGCAGCTAGAGCAATTCTACATTGTCCCATTTAGAGTCTTCTACCCGCCTTTTTAAGTCTTTCAGCCGCCATCTTTAATATAGAAACCATACGAGCTGCTGGAACCATTCTACAACCGACATTTTGAGTCTTGTACCCCTTATTTTGAGTCTTTAAGCAGCTATCTTTGAAGAAGCAGGTAGAACAATACAGCCACCATTTCGATTCTTCTAGTCGCCACTTTGAGTCTTCCACTCGCCATTTTGAGTCTTTTAGCCGCCATTTTTAATATAGAATCCATACGAGCTGCTGGAACCATTGTACAGCCGCCATTTTGAGTCTTCTACCCGCCGTTTTGAGACTTTAAGTTGCTGTCTTTGATGTAGCAGCAGTCAATTCTACAGCCGCCATTTTGAATCTTCTAGCGGCGATTTTGAGTCTTCTACTCGGCATTTTGGGGTTTTTAGGCGCCATTTTTAATATAGAATCCACACGAGCTGCTGGAACCATTGTACAGCCGCAATTTTGAGTCTTCTACCTGCCATTTTGAGTCTTTAAGCCGCTATATTAAATGTAGCAGTTAGAACAATTCTGAAGCCGCAATTTTGAATCTTCTATCCGCCATTTTAAGTCTTCCACCATCCATTTCGAGTCTTTAGCCGCTATTTTAATGAAGGAGGTAGAACAATTTTACAGCCGACATTTTGAATCTTCTGCCCTCCATTTTGAGTCTTTAAGCCGCTATCTTTGATGTAGCAGCTAGAGCAATTTACATTGCCATTAGAGTCTTCTACCCGCCTTTAAGTCTTCAGCCGCCATCTTTAATATAGAACCATACGAGCGTAGAACATTCTACACCGCATTTTGAGTCTTGTACCCCTTATTTTGAGTCTTTAAGCGCTATCTTTGAGAAGCAGTAGAACAATACAGCACCATTTCGATTCTTCTATCCCATTTGAGTCTTCCACTCGCCATTTTGAGTCTTTTAGCGCCATTTTTAATATAGAATCCATACGAGCTGCTGGAACCATGTACAGCCGCCATTTTGGTCTTCTACCGCCGTTTTGAGCTTTAAGTGCTTCTTTGATGTAGCAGTCAATTCTACAGCCGCATTTTGAATCTTCTAGCCGCCATTTGAGTCTTCACCGCCATTTTGAGTTTTTAGCGCCATTTTTAATATAGAACCATCCGAGCTGCTGGAACCATTCTACAGCCCATTTTGAGTCTTCTACCCGCCATTTTGAGTCTCGCATACTTTGCACATATAAACATACGACTGCTGGAACCATTTAAGCGTCATTTTTAGTCTTCTACCCGCCATTTTGAGTCTTTTAGCCACCATCTTTAATATAGGAGCCATACGAGCTGCTAGAAACATACTACAGTCGCCATTTTGAGTCTTCTACCCGCCATTTTGAGTTATGTAGAAGTTAGAACAATTTTACAGCAGTCATTTTGAATCTTCTATCGGCATTCTTTATATGGAAGCCATACGAGCTGCTGGAACCATTTTACAGCCGCCATTTTGAGTCTTCTAACCGCGATTTTGAGTCTTTAACCAGCTAGTTTGAGTCTTCACCGCCATTTGGAGTCTTTAAGCCGATTTTGAGTCTTCCACCCGCTATTTTAGTGTTTTAGCCGCCATCTTTTAATTTAGATAATATATAGAATATAGAAGTCATATGAGCTGGTGGATCCATTCTAGAGCCGCCATTTTGAGTCTTTAAGCCGCAATCTTTAATGTAGCAGCCAGAACAATTCTACAGCCGCCATTCCAAATCTTCTTACCGCCATTTTGAGTCTTCCGACATCTATTTTGAGTCTTTTAGCCGCCATTTTGAGCCTTTAGCCGCAATTTTAATGTAGCAGTTAGAACAATTCTGAAGCCGCAATTTTGAATCTTCTATCCGCCATTTTAAGTTTTCCACCATCCATTTCGAGTCTTTAAGCCGCTATTTTTGATGTAGCAGTTAGAACAATTCTAAAGCCGCCATTTTGAATCATCTATCCGCCATTTTGAGTCTTCCACCCGCCATTTTGAGTCTTTAAGCCGCTATCGTTAAAGAAGAAGGTAGAACAATTCTACAGCCACATTTCGATTCTTCTAGTCGCCACTTTGAGTCTTTAAGCCGCTATCTTTGATGAAGCAGCTAGAACATTTTTGAATCTTCTATCCGCCATTTTAAGTCTTCCACCATCCATTTTGAGTCTTTAAGCCGCTATCTTTGATGTAGCAGCTAGAACAATTCTACATTGTTCCATTTAGAGTATTCTACCCGCCATTTTAAGTCTTTCAGCCGCCATCTTTAATATAGAAGCCATACGAGCTGCTGGACCCATTCTACAGCCGCCATTTTGAGTCTTCTACCTGCCATTTTGAGTCTTTAAGCCGCTATATTAGATGTAGAAGTTAGAACAATTCTGAAGCCGCAATTTTGAATCTTCTATCCGCCATTTTAAGTCTTCCACCATCCATTTCGAGTCTTTAAGCCGCTATTTTTAATGAAGGAGGTAGAACAATTTTAAAGCCGACATTTTGAATTTTCTGCCCTCCATTTTGAGTCTTTAAGCCGCTATCTTTGATGTAGCAGCTAGAGCAATTTTACATTGTTCGATTAGAGTCTTCTACCCGCCATTTTAAGTCTTTCAGCCGCCATCTTTAATATAGAAGCCATACGAGCAGCTGGAACCATTCTACAACCGACATTTTGAGTCTTGTACCCCTTATTTTGAGTCTTAAAGCCGCTATCTTTGAAGAAGCAGGTAGAACAATTCTACAGCCACCATTTCGATTCTTCTAGTCGCCACTTTGAGCCTTCCACTCGGCATTTTGAGGTTTTTAGGCGCCATTTTTAATATAGAATCCATACGAGCTGCTGGAACCATTCTACAGCCGCAATTTTGTTGATGTAGCAGACCGAACAATTCTACAGCAGCCATTTTGAATCTTCTACCCGCTATTTTGAGTCTTTTAGCCGCCATCTTTAATATAGAAGCCATACGAGCTGCTGGAACCATTCTAACAGCCGCAATTTTGTTGATGTTGCAGACCGAACAATTCTACAGCAGCCATTTTGAATCTTCTACCCGCCATTTTGAGTCTTTAAGACTCTCTATGCGCCATTTCGAGTCTTCCACCCGCCATTTTGAGTCTTTACGCCGCTATCTTTGATGTAGAAGGTTCTTCTGCCCTCCATTTTGAGTCTTTAAGCCGCTATCTTTGATGTAGCAACTAGAACAATTCTACAGCCCCGTTTTGAATCTTCTACCCGCCATTTTAGTCTTCTACCCGCCATTTTGAGTCTTTTAGCCACCATCTTTAATATAGGAGCCATACGAGCTGCTAGAAACATACTACAGTCGCCATTTTGAGTCTTCTACCCGCCATTTTGAGTTATGTAGAAGTTAGAACAATTTTACAGCAGTCATTTTGAATCTTCTATCGGCCATTCTTTATATGGAAGCCATACGAGCTGCTGGAACCATTTATAGCCGCCATTTTGAGTCTTCTAACCGCGATTTTGAGTCTTTAACCAGCTAGTTTGAGTCTTCCACCCGCCATTTGGAGTCTTTAAGCCGATTTTGAGTCTTCCACCCGCTTATTTTAGTGTTTTAGCCGCCATCTTTTAATTTAGATAATATATAGAATATAGAAGTCATACGAGCTGGTGGATCCATTCTAGAGCCGCCATTTTGAGTCTTTAAGCCGCAATCTTTAATGTAGCAGCCAGAACAATTCTACAGCCGCCATTCCAAATCTTCTTACCGCCATTTTGAGTCTTCCGACATCTATTTTGAGTCTTTTAGCCGCCATTTTGAGCCTTTAAGCCGCAATTTTTAATGTAGCAGTTAGAACAATTCTGAAGCCGCAATTTTGAATCTTCTATCCGCCATTTTAAGTTTTCCACCATCCATTTCGAGTCTTTAAGCCGCTATCTTTGATGTAGCAGTTAGAACAATTCTAAAGCCGCCATTTTGAATCATCTATCCGCCATTTTGAGTCTTCCACCCGCCATTTTGAGTCTTTAAGCCGCTATCGTTAAAGAAGAAGGTAGAACAATTCTACAGCCACCATTTCGATTCTTCTAGTCGCCACTTTGAGTCTTTAAGCCGCTATCTTTGATGAAGCAGCTAGAACATTTTTGAATCTTCTATCCGCCATTTTAAGTCTTCCACCATCCATTTTGAGTCTTTAAGCCGCTATCTTTGATGTAGCAGCTAGAACAATTCTACATTGTTCCATTTAGAGTCTTCTACCCGCCATTTTAAGTCTTTCAGCCGCCATCTTTAATATAGAAGCCATACGAGCTGCTGGACCCATTCTACAGCCGCCATTTTGAGTCTTCTACCTGCCATTTTGAGTCTTTAAGCCGCTATATTAGATGTAGCAGTTAGAACAATTCTGAAGCCGCAATTTTGAATCTTCTATCCGCCATTTTAAGTCTTCCACCATCCATTTCGAGTCTTTAAGCCGCTATTTTTAATGAAGGAGGTAGAACAATTTTAAAGCCGACATTTTGAATTTTCTGCCCTCCATTTTGAGTCTTTAAGCCGCTATCTTTGATGTAGCAGCTAGAGCAATTTTACATTGTTCGATTTAGAGTCTTCTACCCGCCATTTTAAGTCTTTCAGCCGCCATCTTTAATATAGAAGCCATACGAGCTGCTGGAACCATTCTACAACCGACATTTTGAGTCTTGTACCCCTTATTTTGAGTCTTAAAGCCGCTATCTTTGAAGAAGCAGGTAGAACAATTCTACAGCCACCATTTCGATTCTTCTAGTCGCCACTTTGAGTCTTCCACTCGCCATTTTGAGTCTTTTAGCCGCCATTTTTAATATAGAATCCATACGAGCTGCTGGAACCATTGTACAGCCGCCATTTTGAGTCTTCTACCCGCCGTTTTGAGACTTTAAGTCGCTGTCTTTGATGTAGCAGCAGTCAATTCTACAGCCGTCATTTTGAATCTTCTAGCTGCGATTTTGAGTCTTCCACTCGGCATTTTGAGGTTTTTAGGCGCCATTTTTAATATAGAATCCATACGAGCTGCTGGAACCATTCTACAGCCGCAATTTTGTTGATGTAGCAGACCGAACAATTCTACAGCAGCCATTTTGAATCTTCTACCCGCTATTTTGAGTCTTTTAGCCGCCATCTTTAATATAGAAGCCATACGAGCTGCTGGAACCATTCTACAGCCGCAATTTTGTTGATGTTGCAGACCGAACAATTCTACAGCAGCCATTTTGAATCTTCTACCCGCCATTTTGAGTCTTTACGCCGCTATCTTTGATGTAGAAGGTTCTTCTGCCCTCCATTTTGAGTCTTTAAGCCGCTATCTTTGATGTAGCAACTAGAACAATTCTACAGCCCCCGTTTTGAATCTTCTACCCGCCATTTTAGTCTTACACCCGCCATTTTGAGTCTTTTAGCCGCCATCTTTAATATAGACACCATACGAGCTGCTGGAACCATTCAACAGCTTCATTTTTAGTCTTCTACCCGCCATTTTGAGTCTTTTAGCCACCATCTTTAATATAGGAGCCATACGAGCTGCTAGAAACATACTACAGTCGCCATTTTGAGTCTTCTACCCGCCATTTTGAGTTATGTAGAAGTTAGAACAATTTTACAGCAGTCATTTTGAATCTTCTATCGGCCATTCTTTATATGGAAGCCATACGAGCTGCTGGAACCATTTTACAGCCGCCATTTTGAGTCTTCTAACCGCGATTTTGAGTCTTTAACCAGCTAGTTTGAGTCTTCCACCCGCCATTTGGAGTCTTTAAGCCGATTTTGAGTCTTCCACCCGCTTATTTTAGTGTTTTAGCCGCCATCTTTTAATTTAGATAATATATAGAATATAGAAGTCATACGAGCTGGTGGATCCATTCTAGAGCCGCCATTTTGAGTCTTTAAGCCGCAATCTTTAATGTAGCAGCCAGAACAATTCTACAGCCGCCATTCCGAATCTTCTTACCGCCATTTTGAGTCTTCCGCCATCTATTTTGAGTCTTTTAGCCGCCATTTTGAGCCTTTAAGCCGCAATTTTTAATGTAGCAGTTAGAACAATTCTGAAGCCGCAATTTTGAATCTTCTATCCGCCATTTTAAGTTTTCCACCATCCATTTCGAGTCTTTAAGCCGCTATCTTTGATGTAGCAGTTAGAACAATTCTAAAGCCGCCATTTTGAATCATCTATCCGCCATTTTGAGTCTTCCACCCGCCATTTTGAGTCTTTAAGCCGCTATCGTTAAAGAAGAAGGTAGAACAATTCTACAGCCACCATTTCGATTCTTCTAGTCGCCACTTTGAGTCTTTAAGCCGCTATCTTTGATGAAGCAGCTAGAACATTTTTGAATCTTCTATCCGCCATTTTAAGTCTTCCACCATCCATTTTGAGTCTTTAAGCCGCTATCTTTGATGTAGCAGCTAGAACAATTCTACATTGTTCCATTTAGAGTCTTCTACCCGCCATTTTAAGTCTTTCAGCCGCCATCTTTAATATAGAAGCCATACGAGCTGCTGGACCCATTCTACAGCCGCCATTTTGAGTCTTCTACCTGCCATTTTGAGTCTTTAAGCCGCTATATTAGATGTAGCAGTTAGAACAATTCTGAAGCCGCAATTTTGAATCTTCTATCCGCCATTTTAAGTCTTCCACCATCCATTTCGAGTCTTTAAGCCGCTATTTTTAATGAAGGAGGTAGAACAATTTAAAGCCGACATTTTGAATTTTCTGCCCTCCATTTTGAGTCTTTAAGCCGCTATCTTTGATGTAGCAGCTAGAGCAATTTTACATTGTTCGATTTAGAGTCTTCTACCCGCCATTTTAAGTCTTTCAGCCGCCATCTTTAATATAGAAACCATACGAGCTGCTGGAACCATTCTACAACCGACATTTTGAGTCTTGTACCCCTTATTTTGAGTCTTTAAGCAGCTATCTTTGAAGAAGCAGGTAGAACAATACAGCCACCATTTCGATTCTTCTAGTCGCCACTTTGAGTCTTTAAGCCGCTATCTTTGATGAAGCAGCTAGAACATTTTTGAATCTTCTATCCGCCATTTTAAGTCTTCCACCATCCAGTTTGAGTCTTTAAGCCGCTATCTTTGATGTAGCAGTTAGAACAATTCTAAAGCCGCCATTTTGAATCTTCTATCCGCCATATTGAGTCTTCCACCCGCCATTTTGAGTCTTTAAGTCTCTTAGCCGCCATCTTTAATATAGAACCCATACGAGCTGCTGGAACCATTCTACAGCCGCCATTTTGAGTCTTCTACCCGCTATTTTGAGTCTTTAAGCCGCTATCTTTGATGTAGCAGTTAGAACAATTCTAAAGCCGCCATTTTGAATCTTCTATCCGCCATTTTGACTCTTCCACCATCCATTTTGAGTCTTTAAGTCTCTTAGCCGCCATCTTTAATATAGAACCCATACGAGCTGCTGGAACCATTCTACAGCCGCCATTTTGAGTCTTCTACCCGCTATTTTGAGTCTTTAAGCCGCTATCTTTGATGTAGCAGTTAGAACAATTCTAAAGCCGCCATTTTGAATCTTCTATCCGCCATATTGAGTCTTCCACCCGCCATTTTGAGTCTTTAAGTCTCTTAGCCGCCATCTTTAATATAGAACCCATACGAGCTGCTGGAACCATTCTACAGCCGCCATTTTGAGTCTTCTACCCGCTATTTTGAGTCTTTAAGCCGCTATCTTTGATGTAGCAGTTAGAACAATTCTAAAGCCGCCATTTTGAATCTTCTATCCGCCATTTTGACTCTTCCACCATCCATTTTGAGTCTTTAAGCCGCTATTTTTAATGTAGGAGGTAGAACAATTTTACAGTCGACATTTTGAATCTTCTGCCTCCATTTTGAGTCTTTAAGCCGCTATCGTTGATGTAGCAGGTAGAACAATTCTACATTGTTCCATTTAGAGTCTTCTACGCGCCATTTTAAGTCTTTCAGCCGCCATCTTTAATATAGAAGCCATACGAGCTGCTGGACCCATTCTACAGCCGCCATTTTGAGTCTTCTACCTGCCATTTTGAGTCTTTAAGCCGCTATAATAGATGTAGCAGTTAGAACAATTCTGAAGCCGCAATTTTGAATCTTCTATCCGCCATTTTAAGTCTTCCACCATCCATTTCGAGTCTTTAAGCCGCTATTTTTAATGAAGGAGGTAGAACAATTTTACAGCCGACATTTTGAATCTTCTGCCCTCCATTTTGAGTCTTTAAGCCGCTATCTTTGATGTAGCAGCTAGAGCAATTCTACATTGTTCGATTTAGAGTCTTCTACCTGCCATTTTAAGCCTTTCAGCCGCTATCTTTGATGTAGCAGTTAGAACAATTCTAAAGCCGCCATTTTGAATCATTTATCCGCCATTTTGAGTCTTCCACCCTCCATTTTGAGTCTTTAAGCCGCTATCGTTAAAGAAGAAGGTAGAACAATTCTACAGCCACCATTTCGATTCTTCCTGCCATTTTGAGTCTTTAAGCCGCTATAATAGATGTAGCAGTTAGAACAATTCTGAAGCCGCAATTTTGAATCTTCTATCCGCCATTTTAAGTCTTCCACCATCCATTTCGAGTCTTTAAGCCGCTATTTTTAATGAAGGAGGTAGAACAATTTTACAGCCGACATTTTGAATCTTCTGCCCTCCATTTTGAGTCTTTAAGCCGCTATCTTTGATGTAGCAGCTAGAGCAATTCTACATTGTTCGATTTGGAGTCTTCTACCTGCCATTTTAAGCCTTTCAGCCGCTATCTTTGATGTAGCAGTTAGAACAATTCTAAAGCCGCCATTTTGAATCATTTATCCGCCATTTTGAGTCTTCCACCCTCCATTTTGAGTCTTTAAGCCGCTATCGTTAAAGAAGAAGGTAGAACAATTCTACAGCCACCATTTCGATTCTTCTAGTCGCCACTTTGAGTCTTTAAGCCGCTATCTTTGATGAAGCAGCTAGAACAATTCTACAGCCGACATTTTGAATCTTCTAGCCGCCATTTTGAGTCTTCCACTCGCCATTTTGAGGATTTTAGCCGCCATTTTTAATATAGAAGCCATACGAGCTGCTGGAACCATTCTACAACCGACATTTTGAGTCTTGTACCCCTTATTTTGAGTCTTAAAGCCGCTATCTTTGAAGAAGCAGGCAGAACAATTCTACAGCCACCATTTCGATTCTTCTAGTCGCCACTTTGAGTCTTCCACTCGCCATTTTGAGTCTTTTAGCCGCCATTTTTAATATAGAATCCATACGAGCTGCTGGAACCATTGTACAGCCGCCATTTTGAGTCTTCTACCCGCCGTTTTGAGACTTTAAGTCGCTGTCTTTGATGTAGCAGCAGTCAATTCTACAGCCGTCATTTTGAATCTTCTAGCGGCGATTTGGAGTCTTCCACTCGGCATTTTGATGCTTTTAGGCGCCATTTTTAATATAGAATCCATACGAACTGCTGGAACCATTCTACAGCCACCATTTTGAGACTTCTACCCGCCATTTTGAGTCTTTAAGCCGCTATCTTTGATGTAGCAGTTAGAACAATTCTAAAGCCGCCATTTTGAATCATTTATCCGCCATTTTGAGTCTTCCACCCTCCATTTTGAGTCTTTAAGCCGCTATCGTTAAAGAAGAAGGTAGAACAATTCTACAGCCACCATTTCGATTCTTCTAGTCGCCACTTTGAGTCTTTAAGCCGCTATCTTTGATGAAGCAGCTAGAACAATTCTACAGCCTACAGTTTGAATCTTCTAGCCGCCATTTTGAGTCTTCCATTCGCCATTTTGAGGATTTTAGCCGCCATTTTTAATATAGAATCTTTACGAGCTGCTGGAACCATTCTACAGCCGCCATTTTTAATCTTCTACCCGCCATTTTGAGTCTTTAAGACACTATCTTTGATGTAGCAGTTAGAACAATTCTAAAGCCGCAATTTTGAATCTTCTATCCGCCATTTTGAGTCCTCCACCCTCCATTTTGAGACTTTAAGCCGCTACCTTTGATGTAGCAGTTAGATCCATTCTAAATCCGTCATTTTTAATCTTCTATTCGCCATTTTAAGTCTCTCACCCTCCATTTCGAGTCTTTAAGCCGCTTTTTTCAATGTAGCAGTTAGCACAATTCTAAAGCCGCAATTTCGAATCTTCTATCCGCCATTTTAAGTCTTCAGCAATCCATTTTGAGTCTTTAAGCCGCTTTCTCTGATGTAGCAGGTAAAACAATTCTACAGCCGTCATTTTGAATCTTCTAGCGGCCATACTTTATATAGAAGCCATACGAGCTGCTGGAACCATTCTACAGCCGCCATTTTGAGTATTTAAGCCGCTATTTTGAGTCTTCCACCCGCCATTTTGAGTCTTTAAGCCGCTATCTTTGATGTAGCAGGTAGAACAATTCTACAGCCTCCATTTTGAATCTTCTTACCGCCATTTTTAGTGATTTAGCCGTCATCTTTTATTAAAGATAATATATAGAATATAGAAGACATACGAGCTGCTGGAACCATTCTACAGCCGCCATTTTGAGTCTTTAAGCCGCCATTTTGAGACTTTGAGTCGCTATCTTTGATGTAGCAGTTAGAACAATTCTACAGCCGTCATTTTTAATCTTCTATTCGCCATTTTAAGTCTCTCACCCTCCATTTCGAGTCTTTAAGCCGCTTTTTTCAATGTAGCAGTTAGCACAATTCTAAAGCCGCAATTTCGAATCTTCTATCCGCCATTTTAAGTCTTCAGCAATCCATTTGAGTCTTTAAGCCGCTTTCTTTGATGTAGCAGGTAAAACAATTCCACAGCCGTCATTTTGAATCTTCTAGCGGCCATACTTTATATAGAAGCCATACGAGCTGCTGGAACCATTCTACAGCCGCCATTTTGAGTATTTAAGCCGCCATTTTGAGACTTTGAGTCGCTATCCTTGATGTAGCAGTAGAGCAATTCTACAGCCGTCATTTTGAATCTTCTAGCGCCATTCTTTAAATAGAAGCCATACGAGCTGCTGGAACCATTCTACAGCCGCCATTTTGAGTCTTTAAGCCTCCATTTTGAGAGTTTAAGTCGCTATCTTTGATGTAGCAGTAGAACAATTCTACAGCCGCCATTTTGAATCTTCTATCCGCCATTTTGAGTCTTCCACCAACCATTTTGATTCTTTTAGCCGCCATTTTGAGCCTTTAGCCCCCTTTGATGTAGCATATCTAAATCCGAGCTGCTGGAACCATTCTAGAGCCGCCATTTTGAGTCTTCTACCCGCCATTTTGAGACTTTAAGTTGCTATCTTTGATGTAGCAGTAGAACAATTCTACAGCCGTCATTTTGATTCTTCTAGCGTCCATTCTTTATATAGAAGCCATACGAGCTGCTGGAACCATTCTGCAGCCGCCATTTTGAGTCTTCTTCCCGCCATTTTGAGTCTTTAAGCCGCTATCTTTGATGTAGCAGCTAGAACATTTCTACAGCCGACATTTTGAATCTTTTAGCCGCCATTTTGAGTCTTCCACCCGCCATTTTGAGTCTTTTAGCCGCCAATTTTAATATAGAATCCATACGAGCTGCTGGAACCATCCTACATACCGCCATTTTGAGTCTTCTACCCGCCATTTTGAGCCTTCCACCCGCTATTTCGAATCTTCTAGCGGCCATTCTTTATATAGAAGCCATACGAGCTGCTGGAACCATTCTACAGCCGCCATTTTGAATCTTCTTCCCGCCATTTTGAGTCTTTAAGCCGCTATCTTTGATGTTGCAGCTAGAACACTTCTACAGCCGACATTTTGAATCTTTTAGCCGCCATTTTGAGTCTTCCACCCGCCATTTTGAGTCTTTTAGCCGCCATTTATAATATAGAATCCATACGAGCTGCTGGAACCATTCTACAGCCGCTATTTTGAGTCTTCCACCCGCTATTTTGAGTCTTTAAGCCGCTATCTTTGATGTAGCAGGTAAAACAATTCTACAGCCCTCATTTTGAATCTTCTAGCGGCCATTCTTTATATAGAAGCCATACGAGCTGCTGGAACCATTCTACAGCCGCCATTTTGAATCTTTTTCCCGCCATTTTGAGTCTTTAAACCGTTATCTTTGATGTTGCGGCTAGAACACTTCTACAGCCGACATTTTGAATCTTTTAGCCGCCATTTTGAGTCTTCCACCCGCCATTTTGAGTCTTTTAGCCGCCAATTTTAATATAGAATCCATACGAGCTGCTGGAACCATCCTACATACGCCATATTGAGTCTTCTACCCGCCATTTTGAGCCTTCCACCCGCTATTTCGAATCTTCTAGCGGCCATTTTTAATATAGAATCCATACGAGCTGCTGGAACCATTGTACAGCCGCCATTTTGAGTCTTCTACCCGCCATTTTGAGTCTTTAAGCCGATATCTTTGATGTAGCAGCTAGAACATTTCTACAGCCGACATTTTGATTTTTTTAGCCGCCATTTTGAGTCTTCCACCCGCCATTTTGAGTCTTTTAGCCGCCAATTTTAATATAGAATCCATACGAGCTGCTGGAACCATCCTACATGCCGCCATTTTGAGTCTTCTACCCGCCATTTTGAGCCTTCCACCCGCTATTTCGAATCTTCTAGCGGCCATTCTTTATATAGAAGCCATACAAGCTGTTGGAATCATTCTACAGCCGCCATTTTGAGTATTTAAGTCGCTATTTTGAGTCCTTCCACCCCGCATTTTGAGTCTTTAAACCCGCTA
>NW_025814238.1:0-76709 GCF_018902025.1 Drosophila willistoni
ATACATAGACGTAGTCGTACAACGCTCAGTACGAACAAGTGGCCCATATGACACCAGGCCCGGGCCTGTTACGAATGACCCTAAGTAAAGTTAATGTTACAACCTCTACCCACTCCGACCTAAGGGCATAGGCGTATTACATATATAAACATAAATTAAACTAAAGAAATAGAAAATATTAATGTAATGAGATAATAGGTTACATATAAAAGAAAACAGGATAGGTATAAATAAAGATGATTACAACTAATTACGAGCGAGGAATGACAAGATCGCAGTTTTAATACCCGGAAGCGATGTTTCGGAACCGATAACGTGCCAAAGTCTGTTGTAGTCACTACATAGTATACGAAAAGGTTCATGCAGAGAATAGTTAGTTGTGCAAGTGGGAAGTATAAGCGGTGTGAAATTGCGGGTCCTTCTAGATGGAACAGAAATGTTAATTTGGCTCAACAGCTCGGAAGAGTCAATCTCACCATTCAAAAGTTTGTAAAGAAAGTTACACCAAGCATTGTTCTACGATTAGTTAAAGAAGAAAGGTTAATTAACTGAAGTCGACTAGAATAAGATGGAAGTTGTACAGTTGGATCCCAGCGCAAATCACGAAGGGCAAAGAGTAAAAACTGTTTTTGTACAGATTCTAATTTGTTTTGATAAAACTCATATTGAGGAGACCAAACACAAGATCCATATTCTAATATGGGGCGGACTAAAGAAGTAAAAAGTATTTTGGTAATATATGGATCCTTGAACTCCTTCGACCAGCGCTTCATAAAGCCAAGAACACTCTTAGCCCTACTAACAGTAGTCGATATATGCTGATTAAAACTAAGTTTGTGGTCGATTAAGATCCCCAAATCTTTTACAACCAAGGAAGTATTATTAATTTTTTCTAACGGGAAATTATTTAAAAAGTAACTCGTTAATTGGGGAGAACCTCTATAAAAAGACATAACTTTGCACTTAGAACAGTTTAGAGATAACAAGTTAGTCCTACACCACCCCTGAAAAGCATTCAGGTCAGCTTGCAAGGTATGACATGAGAGAGAGTCTACGATGCGATTAGCGATTTTTACATCATCGGCATACATAAGAACTCTGGAATTTAAAATAACGGTGGGGAGATCATTAATAAAAATGGTAAATAATAATGGGCCAAGGTGACTGCCCTGTGGGACTCCCGATTCAACACAAATGATCTTAGAAAGAGAGGACCTAAAAAGAACCCTCTGCCTCCTATTGCTTAGATATTGTAAAATCCAAGCAAGCAGAGCATCCGGAAAGCCAACTAAATTCAGCTTATGTAATAGTAAGGCATGGTTTACCGAATCGAAATCGAAATTGGATTACAACAGATGTAAACTGTAAAAGGTTAGTTGTGGTAGACCTATTCTTGACAAACCCATGCTGGTATGGCGAAAAAATAGATTTACATAAATGCTGTATTTGAGACGTCATAATTTTCTCAAACAGTTTAGGTATCGCTGACAATTTAGAAATTCCTCTGTAATTAGTGACGTCGGATTTATTGCCACATTTGTGAAGAGGTAAAATGAACGAATCCTTCCATATAGTTGGAAACTCGGACAGTGTAACGGACAACTCAAAAAGCTTAAGTAAAGGCGAGCACAATGACTCCGCACAGAACCTCAGGACACAAGCGGGAATACCGTCTGGGCCCGGTGAGTATACCGGCTTAATCGTCATTAGTTCCTTAGCTACCGAACTTTGCGTTATAATAGGATTAAGAATACAGTTGGATTTCGTTATAGGATATGGATATATCTGGCTAGAGTTGTACTTAGTAGATATGTACGTAGTCGAGAAGAAGTTAGCAAATAAATTAGAAATAGATTGATCAGAAGAGGCCGAATCATTATTAAAAACTGCAAACGATGGAAGGGAGACAGAATTTCGCTTTGAGTTAACGAAACTATAGAACTCTTTAGGATTTTCGGAGAATTGCAACTTGCAACGTTGTAAGTAATTATTATAGCATTTAGAATTAGAAACAATAAAATTCGATTTAGCAACCAAGTAACGAGACAGATCCGATGATAGACCCGTGACTTTATATTTTTTGTAATACCTAGACTTAAGATTCTTCAGTTTTGACAGCCCCCGCGTAAACCATGGTGATTTTTGCGTCACCACAGGAGACACTAGGGGTACACAGTCATTAAAGATCGAGTCAACAGTGGTATAAAATAAAGAAATGGCGGAATTCATATCCGTACAAGTGTATAAATTAGTCCAATCGGTATTAAGAAAGGCATTGTTTAGTGCGACAAAGTCAGTCTTCCGAAAACATCGGGTGCTTACCGTAGGATCACACTCGGAGATGGGCTCGCGGCTGGGAAACTCAATAGATAACTCTAAAGTTGGATGATAACTATCCTCTGGTAACACCATTGGACTAGTTCTAGATACTTCACAAAAGCTAGGATCAGAAGTAAAAATCAGATCCAGAAATCTGCCAGACGTATTAGAAATCGAATTCAGCTGGGCCAAAGAAAGCTCAAGCAGACCATCAATAAAATCATGACACCCAGAGGGCAGCAACGTTTTGCTACCATTAACTGTTGACCAAGTCATAGTGGGCAGGTTAAAGTCCCCTAGGACAATTAATCTCTGTCAGAAAGTAGTTCAACTATAAATTTAATAGAATCTAAGTGTAGTAAATAGGTTGGCCATTCCGATTGGGGCGGAATGTAAGAACAGGTAACAAAAATGGAAAAACGACTAAAAGATACCTTAACGCATATAAATTCGATAGTACTTGAGACAGGTATTGTTATCAGACCCGATGATAGGGCGGAATCTACAGCAATAAGAACTCCACCACCCCTACGATCAGTACGATCACGTCTAAAAATATTGAAATTAGAGGGTAGAACTGTGGCGTCAAAAACCTCAGGTTTTAACCAAGTCTCAGTAAAGACAATTAGGTCAAAATCAAAAGACAGACTATCTACAAAGAGTTTAGTAAGTTTAGTATTAAGGCCTCTGACATTCTGATAGCCGACAGAGAAGGAAGTTGTTAGTTTTTTGATAGAGTAGAAGAAGGAATAGATAAGGAAGGAGTGGGAATAGATGAGGAAGAAAGAGGAATAGATGGTGAAGGAATCCTTGTTTGGCCCCGTGTCTTCTTTTTTCTGGATGTAAACTCCTTCACAATTAAGCTTTTCGGCCAGAAGCTAGAACTGCAGATACAGTCAAAGAACTCAATTGGAACACTGATTTTAAAAGATGAAATTTCTCTAGAATATGAAAATTTGAACTTTTCTATTGATATATTGGAGACATTCAGTTTAGCCCGAATGTGGGCCATGACATCATCCGATGTAGCATCAGGGAGAAGTCTCGAAACAAAAATGTGTTTTTAGGTGGCACTCCCACCAATGGTTTCGGCATTGCAGGTATTGCATCAGCTACCGCATTAATTGTAGCATCAGTTGCAACAAGTGGCATTCCGGCACTAGTATCACTAGAATCCCTATCGGCAAAATCCATGGGTGTAGATTCTTGCCCAGACAAAACGGACACTACAGACATCGTCTGCGGAATTGGAGTTTGCATTGGTTGAGAAGGCGTCGGAACCGATATAGATGTGGAGACCGGCAAACACAAGGACAAATCAGAAGTCTGTTCTCCTGCCTTCTTACGCTTTCGAGACTCAGTCAGTAGCGTTAAACTACTAAACTGAGACTCGACAGCTTTAAACTCTTGCGAGAGTTTAAGAAAACTGGCGGACAGACTCATCAGGTTATCCTTTGTTTGCCGCATGAAAAGTTCCATTTCATCTTCCACGATACGGCATGACTCACATCCCCATTTGAGACCCTTTTTTTGATCTAAAAGATCCTTTACCCTGCATGTAAAGCCGGCGCACTTAACATGTACTGTAGTTTTACACAACCAACAGTAAATAAAACTATTCAGGGGTGGGGCGGGCTGCAAACAATTTTTAACCGAACAGACAGGCATTATGAGTTAATTAGATGAATTAGTAACCAAACAAATAAAAATGAGATATGTATTGGTATTAAAATATATAACTCACTCTGAGGTCCAGAAATAATAAGAAAGCGAGATATTGGGGGTGCACAAGGGTTAAAAGATAAAGAGAGCACTATAGAGTCTAAATTACAGACACACAACAGACTGCAGTATGAGCGCAAATAACGGCGACAAGTGAAACGAAAACGAGAGAAAAAAAAAAAAAATAAGTTAAAGAGCGCGAGCGCGGGAGCTAGAAATCACAAAAACAAAAACACTGCAACAAGAACTCACAGAAATTTCAAGACAACAACAAATGAGCGTTGCTTGTGATTTACAAGAAAGAAAAAAAAGGTGGGAAAGAGAGAAAGAAAAGAAAAAAACCAACAAAGGTTTTAACAGAATTAAGGTTGTTAAAAATTATTAACACAAACACACAAAAACGCAAACGAGTGATATGGTGCAAGTTAGATTTAATATTATAATTATAATTTTCGATCGCGATGCCGATAACACAAAATAAAAAAAATTATAAAATCAGTTAAAACGCGGGAGCTTAAAAAAAAACACGTCCGTTTTCCTCGAGAGCGTTGATATGTTATAAAAAATAAAAAAAAAAAAAAAAAACAAAATACACACACATCTCACACACCGTCATTCAAACCATGTACCTATGTGTGTATATATATATATTTATAAATATATATGTGTGCGTGTGTGTGTTGTGTGTATGTGTATGTGCAAAGACAATTATAATTATGTTTAACATTGCAAAATTTTAAAACACTCAAAAAAAAAAAAAAAAAAAAAAAAATATAGAAAAAATAAAAAAAAATAATAAGGATAATAATACAGATGTATATTAGTGTACGTGTGTGCATATGTATGTGTGTGTGTGTGTATGTGTATATATATGTATGTATATACGTATATGTGTATGTATATACATATATATGTATGTGTGTGTCGGTGTTACATATATGTACATGTATATAAATAAATATAATAATGTCTAAAACATTACAGAATTTAGAAACACTCACGTCGACAAATCACGTCAACATAAATGCCAAAAAATCTACATTCCAAGCAGCCACAAAAAGAACATCTGCCAGACGAACGGCAAGACTCATTTATGAAGATCCAGTTCATTCACCCAACGACGTAGCAATGGATTCTGGAAATGCCTCAGTGTCACTTCCCACAACTATATCGACTCCAAACGTTACGCCTACAATAAGCAGGATAGCCAACAACCCAACATCTTTAAATCCAACTGACATCCTTGCCTTTATCAAGGAGCTACCTACTTTTGACGGCATCCCTAATAAACTGCAAGACTTCATTGTCAATGTGGAAGAAGTCATCGCTTTGATCAGAGGAACTGACCAGACACCATACAGCTCCCTTCTGTTAAGACCCATCAGGAACAAAATCGTAGGTAGAGCTAATGACGCCTTTAAACTATCCAATACTGCACTCATCTGGGATGACATCAAGGCTAATCTCATACAGCATTATGGTAGCAAGAAAAGCGAAGCTATGCTTATTCGCGATTTACGAAACTTTCCCGATAGCTTGTCATTAGGTCAACTATTTATAGTATTTTAAAAATAAGATCACAATTGACAGACATTTTACAAAACACAAATCAAAACTAAAATGACAAACCAAAATTATATGACGAGATATGCTTCAATACCTTTTTAATTAATCTACGAGAACCCCTTAAAACTTTAATAAAATCAAAAACCCACAAAATATTAAGGAAGCTAAACTAAATTCAGCTTATGTAATAGTAAGGCATGGTTTACCGAATCGAAAGCCTTACTGAAATCCGTATATATAACATCAGTTTGCTTTTGTTTCTTAAAACCTTGGATTACAAAAGATGTAAACTGTAAAAGGTTAGTTGTGGTAGACCTATTCTTGACAAACCCATGCTGGTATGGCGAAAAAATAGATTTACATAAATGCTGTATTTGAGACGTCATAATTTTCTCAAACAGTTTAGGTATCGCTGACAATTTAGAAATTCCTCTGTAATTAGTGACGTCGGATTTATTGCCACATTTGTGAAGAGGTAAAATGAACGAATCCTTCCATATAGTTGGAAACTCGGACAGTGTAACGGACAACTCAAAAAGCTTAAGTAAAGGCGAGCACAATGACTCCGCACAGAACCTCAGGACACAAGCGGGAATACCGTCTGGGCCCGGTGAGTATACCGGCTTAATCGTCATTAGTTCCTTAGCTACCGAACTTTGCGTTATAATAGGATTAAGAATACAGTTGGATTTCGTTATAGGATATGGATATATCTGGCTAGAGTTGTACTTAGTAGATATGTACGTAGTCGAGAAGAAGTTAGCAAATAAATTAGAAATAGATTGATCAGAAGAGGCCGAATCATTATTAAAAACTGCAAACGATGGAAGGGAGACAGAATTTCGCTTTGAGTTAACGAAACTATAGAACTCTTTAGGATTTTCGGAGAATTGCAACTTGCAACGTTGTAAGTAATTATTATAGCATTTAGAATTAGAAACAATAAAATTCGATTTAGCAACCAAGTAACGAGACAGATCCTATGATAGACCCGTGACTTTATATTTTTTGTAATACCTAGACTTAAGATTCTTCAGTTTTGACAGACCCCGCGTAAACCATGGTGATTTTTGCGTCACCACAGGAGACACTAGGGGTACACAGTCATTAAAGATCGAGTCAACAGTGGTATAAAATAAAGAAATGGCGGAGTTCATATCCGTACAAGTGTATAAATTAGTCCAATCGGTATTAAGAAAGGCATTGTTTAGTGCGACAAAGTCAGTCTTCCGAAAACATCGGGTGCTTACCGTAGGATCACACTCGGAGATGGGCTCGCGGCTGGGAAACTCAATAGATAACTCTAAAGTTGGATGATAACTATCCTCTGGTAACACCATTGGACTAGTTCTAGATACTTCACAAAAGCTAGGATCAGAAGTAAAAATCAGATCCAGAAATCTGCCAGACGTATTAGAAATCGAATTCAGCTGGGCCAAAGAAAGCTCAAGCAGACCATCAATAAAATCATGACACCCAGAGGGCAGCAACGTTTTGCTACCATTAACTGTTGACCAAGTCATAGTGGGCAGGTTAAAGTCCCCTAGGACAATTAATCTCTGTCAGAAAGTAGTTCAACTATAAATTTAATAGAATCTAAGTGTAGTAAATAGGTTGGCCATTCCGATTGGGGCGGAATGTAAGAACAGGTAACAAAAATGGAAAAACGACTAAAAGATACCTTAACGCATATAAATTCGATAGTACTTGAGACAGGTATTGTTATCAGACCCGATGATAGGGCGGAATCTACAGCAATAAGAACTCCACCACCCCTACGATCAGTACGATCACGTCTAAAAATATTGAAATTAGAGGGTAGAACTGTGGCGTCAAAAACCTCAGGTTTTAACCAAGTCTCAGTAAAGACAATTAGGTCAAAATCAAAAGACAGACTATCTACAAAGAGTTTAGTAAGTTTAGTATTAAGGCCTCTGACATTCTGATAGCCGACAGAGAAGGAAGTTGTTAGTTTTTTGATAGAGTAGAAGAAGGAATAGATAAGGAAGGAGTGGGAATAGATGAGGAAGAAAGAGGAATAGATGGTGAAGGAATCCTTGTTTGGCCCCGTGTCTTCTTTTTTCTGGATGTAAACTCCTTCACAATTAAGCTTTTCGGCCAGAAGCTAGAACTGCAGATACAGTCAAAGAACTCAATTGGAACACTGATTTTAAAAGATGAAATTTCTCTAGAATATGAAAATTTGAACTTTTCTATTGATATATTGGAGACATTCAGTTTAGCCCGAATGTGGGCCATGACATCATCCGATGTAGCATCAGGGAGAAGTCTCGAAACAAAAATGTGTTTTTTAGGTGGCACTCCCACCAATGGTTTCGGCATTGCAGGTATTGCATCAGCTACCGCATTAATTGTAGCATCAGTTGCAACAAGTGGCATTCCGGCACTAGTATCACTAGAATCCCTATCGGCAAAATCCATGGGTGTAGATTCTTGCCCAGACAAAACGGACACTACAGACATCGTCTGCGGAATTGGAGTTTGCATTGGTTGAGAAGGCGTCGGAACCGATATAGATGTGGAGACCGGCAAACACAAGGACAAATCAGAAGTCTGTTCTCCTGCCTTCTTACGCTTTCGAGACTCAGTCAGTAGCGTTAAACTACTAAACTGAGACTCGACAGCTTTAAACTCTTGCGAGAGTTTAAGAAAACTGGCGGACAGACTCATCAGGTTATCCTTTGTTTGCCGCATGAAAAGTTCCATTTCATCTTCCACGATACGGCATGACTCACATCCCCATTTGAGACCCTTTTTTTGATCTAAAAGATCCTTTACCCTGCATGTAAAGCCGGCGCACTTAACATGTACTGTAGTTTTACACAACCAACAGTAAATAAAACTATTCAGGGGTGGGGCGGGCTGCAAACAATTTTTAACCGAACAGACAGGCATTATGAGTTAATTAGATGAATTAGTAACCAAACAAATAAAAATGAGATATGTATTGGTATTAAAATATATAACTCACTCTGAGGTCCAGAAATAATAAGAAAGCGAGATATTGGGGGTGCACAAGGGTTAAAAGATAAAGAGAGCACTATAGAGTCTAAATTACAGACACACAACAGACTGCAGTATGAGCGCAAATAACGGCGACAAGTGAAACGAAAACGAGAGAAAAAAAAAAAAAAAAAGTTAAAGAGCGCGAGCGCGGGAGCTAGAAATCACAAAAACAAAAACACTGCAACAAGAACTCACAGAAATTTCAAGACAACAACAAATGAGCGTTGCTTGTGATTTACAAGAAAGAAAAAAAAGGTGGGAAAGAGAGAAAGAAAAGAAAAAAACCAACAAAGGTTTTAACAGAATTAAGGTTGTTAAAAATTATTAACACAAACACACAAAAACGCAAACGAGTGATATGGTGCAAGTTAGATTTAATATTATAATTATAATTTTCGATCGCGATGCCGATAACACAAAATAAAAAAAAATTATAAAATCAGTTAAAACGCGGGAGCTTAAAAAAAAACACGTCCGTCTTCCTCGAGAGCGTTGATATGTTATAAAAAATAAAAAAAAAAAAAAAAAAACAAAATACACACACATCTCACACACCGTCATTCAAACCATGTACCTATGTGTGTATATATATATATTTATAAATATATATGTGTGCGTGTGTGTGTTGTGTGTATGTGTATGTGCAAAGACAATTATAATTATGTTTAACATTGCAAAATTTTAAAACACTCAAAAAAAAAAAAAAAAATATAGAAAAAAATAAAAAAAAAATAATAAGGATAATAATACAGATGTATATTAGTGTACGTGTGTGCATATGTATGTGTGTGTGTGTGTATGTGTATATATATGTATGTATATACGTATATGTGTATGTATATACATATATATGTATGTGTGTGTCGGTGTTACATATATGTACATGTATATAAATAAATATAATAATGTCTAAAACATTACAGAATTTAGAAACACTCACGTCGACAAATCACGTCAACATAAATGCCAAAAAATCTACATTCCAAGCAGCCACAAAAAGAACATCTGCCAGACGAACGGCAAGACTCATTTATGAAGATCCAGTTCATTCACCCAACGACGTAGCAATGGATTCTGGAAATGCCTCAGTGTCACTTCCCACAACTATATCGACTCCAAACGTTACGCCTACAATAAGCAGGATAGCCAACAACCCAACATCTTTAAATCCAACTGACATCCTTGCCTTTATCAAGGAGCTACCTACTTTTGACGGCATCCCTAATAAACTGCAAGACTTCATTGTCAATGTGGAAGAAGTCATCGCTTTGATCAGAGGAACTGACCAGACACCATACAGCTCCCTTCTGTTAAGACCCATCAGGAACAAAATCGTAGGTAGAGCTAATGACGCCTTTAAACTATCCAATACTGCACTCATCTGGGATGACATCAAGGCTAATCTCATACAGCATTATGGTAGCAAGAAAAGCGAAGCTATGCTTATTCGCGATTTACGAAACTTTCCCGATAGCTTGTCATTAGGTCAACTATTTTATAGTATTTTAAAAATAAGATCACAATTGACAGACATTTTACAAAACACAAATCAAAACTAAAATGACAAACCAAAATTATATGACGAGATATGCTTCAATACCTTTTTAATTAATCTACGAGAACCCCTTAAAACTTTAATAAAATCAAAAACCCACAAAATATTAAGGAAGCCTATGAACATTGCCCTGTCGAAAAGACCTTCTATTCGCAAAAACCAAATACTAACCAGAATTTTCGAGCACAGGTAACACCATACTTACGCCCCCAAAACATACGAAATTAACCAAACAACAACCCTCATTTTAACAATAGAAGCCAGTTATTTAGAAATAATTCAACCATTTCTCAGCCTAACATTAACAACCAGGCTAATAACAACTACCATAATAGAAATTCAACTGTAAATCCTTTCAATTCAACAGGCCCAACTAGGAACCAATTACACAATATCAATGAGCAACAATCTTCAACTGAACTTTGTAATATTAATGACGCATTAAATTTTTTCGAAACTGCCTCAGAGAACCAACAGGGTACTTAACAAAAAAATCACACGGATCCACACTCCCTTTTATATGGATAAATTCCGTTACAACTCAACCCATAAAATTCTTAATAGATACAGGTTCCACCAATTCATTTGTAAGCCCAACCATAGTGAGCAATGTCGATCGCAAAACTCTTGATAATCCTATAACTGTACAGTCAGTGTTGAACCAACACGTCATAAAAGAAAAAACCACGATTCAATCACTTAAAGAGTTTAATGAACAAATGAAGGTAGACTTACTTCTTTTTGATTTTCACCCACATTTCAAAGGTTTGCTTGGGATGGATGTCCTTAGAAAGTTAAAAGCCAATATTAATCTGGACAGTTTTTGTTTAGAAACTCCAAAATCATGTTTAAAAATTTGTTTACAAGACAACCCAGTAACCGAAGTACATATTATCCCAGCTTCTTCAAAATCTTTAATAACCCTTCCGGTCCGGATGAAGGAAGGTAATTTCTACCCTCAACAGACAATGTATAATAAGCACTTAAAGATTTCAGAAGGTCTATACAATTCAGTTAACGGATATAGCAAGATGGTAATCGTAAATAATTCACTTGAAGATCAGCAATTATATTTAGAACAGCCATTAGAAACCATACCATGATCAAAATCACTATATTGAAATATACAATATAAATTCGGACAATCAAAGTCTCACACATGTCCACAAATACGTTACCAAATTAAAAACAGATCACCTAAATTCCGAAGAAAAAATTGCATTAATACAACTCTGTAGCAAGTACACAGACCTTTTTTATGACGACAATCAAAAACTAACATTTACCAGCGATATTAAACATTATATACGCACAACTGACGACAAGCCAATCTTTGTTAAATCATATCGATACCCCTACGCCTTATAGAAAGAAGTAAAAGACCAAATAGACTCAATGCTAAAGCAAAACATAATTAAAAACAGTTATTCGCCTTGGAGCGCCCCTGTTTGGGTAGTTCCAAAAAAATCGAACTCCCCTGAAACGCAGAAATGGAGATTAGTTTTAGATTATCGTAAACTTAACGAAAAAAAAATTTCAGACCGTTATCCAATTCCAAATATAAATGAGATTTTAGACCAACTTGGTAAATCTAATTACTTCTCAACTCTTGATTTAGCTAGTGGATTTCACCAGATTGAAATGAACCAAGCAGATAGGAGCAAAACAGCTTTTACAGTCGAAGGTGGCCACTTTGAATTCATCCGTATGCCGTTCGGGTTGAAGAATGCACCTGCGACGTTCCAAAGAGTAATGGACCATGTCCTTGGAGATCTAGTAGGTTCCATTTGTTTAGTATACCTAGACGACATAATTTTTTCACCATCTCTACAAAAACACCTGATAGATTTATATCTATGCCTTATGGCAAGTATTTGATAGACTCAGATCCGCTAATCTTAAGCTACAAATCGCAAAATCTGACTTCCTTCGGAGAGAGGTTAATTTTCTAGGTCATATTGTAACCCAAGATGGGGTCAAACCAAACCCAAATAAGATAAAATCCATTCAGGAGTTCTATCCCAAAAAACAGGAGACAAATTGAATCATTTCTAGGACTCCTTGGCTATTATAGAAGTTTTATTAAAGACTTTGCCCGCATAACAAAGCCACTAACACAACAATTAAAAGGTACAAAAGCAGTAACAATTGATGAAGAATACTGTAAAACTTTTGAATTCTGTAAGACATTACTTTGTAATAATCCAATATTGACCTACCCAAACTTTAAAGAACCCTTTATATTAACTACTGATGCAAGCAATTATGCCATCGGCGCTGTTTTATCCCAAAAATTATCTGGAAGCGACAAACCTATTTCTTACGCCAGTCGCACATTATCCGATAAAGAAACCCGTTATTCAGCTACAGAAAAAGAAATGCTTGCAGTCCATTGGGCAGTAAAGCACTTCAGACCCTACTTATTCGGAAAAAAATTTATTTTAGTTTCAGACCACAAACCATTAACATGGAACACAGGACCATTTTCCACCAACGACAAGGTCGCCCGTTGTAAACTACAATTACTAGAATACGAATACGAATTTCAATACAAAAAAGGCTCTCAGTACGTAGTTGCAGATGCACTGAGTCGTATCCGACCCGAAGCAAATATTATCGTTAACAATATAGATGTCGAAAATTTTTCAAATAACAAAGTAACATCATCTCTGTATAATCTTGCATCAAGCATAATAATTGTCGAAAAACCACTTAACGATTTTAATTTGCAGATTGTTTTAGCTGAAGGTTCTCCTGCTTCTTACCAGGTTTCTACTCCTTTTAAAAACAAATTAAGGAGAACCATCACTGAACCTAGACTTAACTCAGATACTGTACTAGACATTGTAAAAAAAATTTTAAAGATTAACAGGACATCAGCAATTTACACATCAGACAGTATTTTTCAAATAGTACTAGATGTGTTCTCTAAACATTTTTCTCACAATAAATTATTTAAATTACTTAGGTGTACAACTCTTTTAGACGATATCACTAATACGACCGATCAAAAAAAAATAGTCAATGATTATCACAATAATAACAATCACCGGGGTATTGATGAAACATTAATGCACCTTAAAAGAAAAGTCTACTTTCCACATATGAAAAGCAAAATAGCGCAAATAATAAAGGGTTGTGAAATTTGCCTCACACTTAAATACGATAGACAGCCGCAGAAACCACCTTTTGAAGTACCAGAAACTCCTTGGAAACCAATGGACATAGTCCATATAGACATATACACGATAAACAAAAACTATAATCTTACACTAATAGATAAGTTTTCAAAATTTGCATGTGCCTACCCTATACCCAACAGGACCTGCATAAACGTCGTTACCGCAATGAAACATTTTTTCAACCTTTTTGGAATCCCTAAAAAAATAGTTTATGACCAAGGTGCGGAATTTTCTGGCAGTATATTTAAAGATTTCTGTAATCAATACGACATCCAATGTCATATAACTTCCTTCCAGCAGTCATCCAGCAACTCTCCAGTAGAACGATTACATTCGACACTGACTGAAACCTATAGAATAATCACAGAATTAAAAAAGAAAAATAAGCAGATTAACAAACACGAGGAAACCCTTTCGGAAACACTTCTCACGTACAATAACGCTATACATTCATCTACAAAATACACACCTTTTGAACTTTTTACTGGACGCACACCTATATTTGAACAAACAATTAAATACGACACTAATCATGAATATTTACAAAAATTAAATTTTTTTCAATCAAAATTATACCAAGAGGTAAAAGAGATTTTACATAAAAGCAAACTAAAAGCAAACTTGATAAACTTAACGAAACTCGGAAATCCGCAGCCCCCTTATCAACTAATGAAAGCATATTTCGAAAAGAAAACCGTAGAAATAAGTTAACGCCAAGATTTTCTAAACATAAAGTCTTACGAGATAATGGTAACACACTTATCACCACACGCTTGCAAAAAATCCATAAATCTAAAATAAGGCGAACAACAAAATAATAATTAGTATAATCTTTGCTTTTTACATATGTCATTCATTGTACCCAAACGCATTGTAAACAATATACAGCATTTGTTTTAACATTTGGAAAAAAAATTTTTGTAACATAAAATGCTACAAAAACAACTAGAAAAATTAAGCTTTCAGCATACCATTAGATACTTTTGTGTTGCGTTGGAATCACAAGTGGACAACGACGGTCCGATGTACAAGCCCAAGTCACAAGGAAACTCAGCGGCATCCACCCCGACACCCCATTCTAAACGCATTTGCTTCATTTTGGGTAGGGAGGAGTTACCAACCCAACACCCTGGTCAATAAAGTGGGGAACGAGACCCAGGAAAAAAGACGTGGCATCGACTCTTCTGTTCCCAGAACGATTGATAATTTATATATGATGATCATACATACACAAAACATACATACACAAAACATACATACAGTAAAGGAAAAAAGTCAACATACACCTCCAATTTTGGCATAATTCGGCTTTTTGCTCTAAAAATTAAAAATGTAATTATGCCATAATTTACAGGACCAAAAGTTAACTCTATGCGAGAAAAAAAAATTTCAAAAAATTTTAAACAATCAAAGTTATTGGCAAAAAACAGAAAAAGTGATGGGAAAAAAGTCTACATACACCTAATTCCCTCCTCTTAATAACGTTAAAAAACAATGATTTTTTGTATTTTTCAAGACTTTTTTGACAAATTGCTTCTTTGTAGGTCTTCCTTATTGCTCAGAGTTTTATAAACAGGATCTAATCTAGAAAAAAATGGGGTAACTTAATGCCCGTTTCAGAGTATCCTTGAAAAACTCCTTCAAAAAACAAAACTAGTGTGCAGAAAAGGACGAAACACATCGCAAAATGTCCCTTAAGGAATACAGAACTATGTTGTATTCCAAAAAGACCCATCACATTACTTCGAATGGCGTCAGAAGGTGCAAATGCTGTTGAAAAGTATAAAGGTGCATTTTACATACAAAAACACATGGATTTCACAAAGTTATACTTCGCAGGGCTATAATTTTAGTTGCGATCAGCTGATGGGTCTTTTTGGAATACAACATAGTTCTGTATTCCTTAAGGGACATAACATACTGTTCAGTGCAATCGAGATGCAGCTCACTGGAGAAGCACAACGACTCTCACAAATTGGACAATCCAACACCTGGCCGGAACTAAGGACACTCCTTATCAACGAACTAAAAACGCAGACCCCCTGTGAGGAATTTCTGCGACGCCTCTACAACACCAGCTATGCAGGAAATCTTCGTAAGTTTGTAACCGAATTAGAAGATAAGTCTTACATTATAACAAACAAATTAAGTCTAGAAAACGATGCGAATAACACCGCGCTTTATACAAACGCGTTAAATAACACTATAAAAGACGTAATAAACAAAAAATTACCCGATAGATTATTTATGACGTTAGCTAGATACGATATAACCACAGTCAGTAAATTGAAGCAAGTAGCTCAAAGAGAAGGGTTATACGAAAATAGTATAACAGAAATAAGAAAATCAAATCAAAGCCAAAATCAGAATCAAAAAGGTGGAAAAATTTTTGTACCCAATAGTACAATTCCGTTTCAAACAAAACAATCAGATACAACACAAAACCAAAAACTATTCCAAGAATTTCAACAAAAATTAAATATTGACAGGGCTCAAAATCCAATGAATAATCAACAGCAAAACAACTATTCAAAGAATAATGTAGCAAACCAGCCTACAAAAAGGCAAAGAGAAAGTAATAGTGGAATTAGCAAAATGGACACATCCGAAAATTTTCATCAGAATGCCTCGGATCAATCGGAAGAAGAGATAGAGACAAGTCCTTCATCAGAATAATGATGAACAATAAACCCTTGAGATGTGTAGTCGACTCAGGCTCTTCAATTAATATAATGTCCGAAAACTTTTTTAATTTCAAAACCTATTTAGGAGATTCCAAAATTCACATAATTGAAGGAGCAGTAGAACTAAAAGAAATTATTTTCCTTGCACCCAGCAAACTTTGTCCGACAGAACAAAAATTTTATATCCATAAATTTTCAAATAAATACGACATGTTGATAGGCAGAACTTTCCTAAAAGCCTGCAAAGCACAAATAAATTATGAAGAAGAATACGCAAAATTAGGAAACTATACATTTTACTTTAGAGATGTTGAAGAAATAGAAGAAGAACAAAACATAGATGTTTTGGACCCACCCACAGAAAGGGACCCGGAAACAAATTTTGCGATTGAAAACGAAATAATAGAAAGCAATGAGTATAGACTCGACCATTTAAACAACGAAGAAACTCAAAAACTAAAAAAGGTCTTGTACGAATTCAGTGACATTCAGTACCGCGAAGGTGAAAATTTGACTTTCACGAGTACAATAAAGCACTCTATTCATACAAAACATGAGGACCCAATCTATAAACGACCATACAAATATCCCCAAACATTTGATATGGAAGTCAACAAACAAATAAATGAAATGATTGAACAGGGTATCATTCGAAAATCGAATTCCCCCTACTGTTCACCCATTTGGATCGTCCCAAAAAAAGGAGATGCTTCCAAGAAACAAAAATTCAGATTAGTCATTGACTATCGAAATCTAAATGAAGTCACAAAAGACGACAAATTTCCAATTCCAGTCATGGACGAAATTCTCGACAAACTAGGAAAATGCCAATACTTTACCACCATTGATTTAGCTAAGGGATTTCATCAAATTCAAATGCATCCTGAATCTATTGCAAAAACAGCTTTCTCAACTAAACATGGCCATTACGAATACACACGTATGCCATTTGGTCTTAAAAATGCCATGGCAACATTCCAAAGATGCATGAATAATCTTTTGGAAGACCTTATTTATAAGGATTGCCTTGTTTACCTGGATGACATCATTGTGTACTCCACTTCATTGGAGGAACACATACTATCACTCAGAAAGGTATTTAACAAACTAAGAGAAGCTAATCTTAAACTCCAACTCGACAAATGCGAATTTATGAAAAAGAAGACAGCATTCCTTGGTCATATAATAAACAACAGAAGGTATAAAACCTAACCCAGTCAAAGCAATTCAAAAATTTCCATACCTAAAACTCCAAAAGAAATTAAATTATTCTTAGGATTATGCGGATTCTTCCGGAAATTTATACCCAACTTTGCACATATTGCAAAACCTTTAACTCTAGGATTAGAGAAAGGAGCTAAAATAAATATAAACGACCCAAATTATATTTCATCCTTTAAAAAATTAAAATACCTCCTTATGAATGATCCTATACTTGCATATCCCGATTTCAAAAAACCATTTTTCCTAACCACAGATGCCAGCAACATAGCTTTAGGTGCATTCCTCTCACAGGACCATAGACCTATTTCTTATGGTAGTAGAACACTAAACGAACACGAACTTAATTATTCAGCCATAGAAAAGGAATTACTATCTATTGTATGGGCAACCAAATATTTTAGGCCATACCTTTTCGGTAGAAAGTTCGAGATTCTAAGCGACCATAAGCCTTTAGTATGGCTCAACAATATAAAAGAACCAAATATGAAACTTCAAAGATGGAAAGTAAGACTAAATGAGTTTGATTACAAAATTAAATATTTACCTGGCAAAGAAAATCATGTAGCAGATGCCCTTTCCAGAGTTAAAATAGATGAAAACTTTTTAGGATCAACAGAAAGCACAGCAGCTACATAGTGCTCACGAGGATAATGAAAACTACATTCCAATAGTAGAAAGACCCATTAATTATTACAACAGACAAATAGAATTCATTAGAGGTTCAGAAGACAAAGCAGAAACAACAACTTACTTTTACAAAACAAACATAAAAATAACATACAAAGAAATGACCAATGCTTACGCAAGGGATATAATCATAAGATATCTTTGCAGTAAGAACACTGTACTATATTTTCATAATGAACATGATTTTCCCATATTCCAACAAGCTTTTATCGAAATAATACTGCGCAAATACAAAAACCTCGAAATCAAGCATTAAGTTAGAGGACCTTCAAAACGTTTGCACAATTCAAAGATATAATCCTAAAACAACACAAAGAATTATTACATCCAGGAATTGAAAAAACGATTAATTTGTTTAAAGAAAAATATTATTTTCCCGATTTTCAAAACCTAATTCAAAACATTATTAATGAATGCTCATTATGCAATATCGCAAAGACAGAAAATAGGAATAACACCAGAACTTTTTAATATCAGAAAAAAATACGTCATGGACTTTTACATGATCGACAATTTACAAATTCTTTCATGCATTGACATTTACTCGAAATTTGCAACACTTGTAGAAGTAAAGTCTAGAGATTGGTTAGAAGCCAAGAGAGCAATTATGAAAGTATTCACTGAAATGGGCAAACCGATAGAAATAAAATCAGACAAAGATTCAGCATTTCTGTGTATAGCACTAAAAAATTGGCTACAAGAAGAAAATGTAAAGTTAGAAATCACATCAAGTAAAAACGGCATCTCAGATGTAGAAAGATTCCATAAAACAGTAAATGAAAAACTCAGAATTATAAATAGTGAAAATGACATCGAAGATAAATTACTTAAATTTGAAAAAATTCTCTACGTATACAACCATAAGACGAGACATAAAACAACTAACCGAACACCAGCGGACATTTTTATCTATGCAGGATCCCCCGACTATAATACCCAAACAAAAAAAATACATCAAATAAACAATTTAAATGAAGATAGACACGACTTCGAAATCGTCACTAGATTTAAACAAGCACCATTAGTAAAGTCAAAAACGACAAACCCATTCAAAAAGACAGGAGAAATAAATCGTTACACACTACAAATCAAAATTCAAGAAGAAAAAGAAAGTTAATAAAAGCAAATACGACAATTAATTAATTACAGGTCAACAACTCAAGATGACTTTTTATACATCATGCTATTCTTAACATTAAAATCAACATGCAGTCAATCCATTGACATAAACCCAGTAAAAGCACCAAACGGTTACTTAATATTTAAAACAGAAACCATGGACTTACCGACAAACTTTGAATATCATTATTTAAAAGTGAATTTAACTCTAATATACATTACATATAATAATTTAATGCAACAAGCACAAGAATTTAAAAACCTAATCCATATTCAATACTTAACAGAAAAACTAAGTAGGGAAATTAATGGAATACACATTGTAAAACGTAATAAACGAGGACTAATTAACGGAATTGGTTAAATATACAAATATCTTTTTGGTACTCTTGATCACGAAGATAAAGATGAATTAGAAGAAAATATAAATAATCTTGAAAGCAATAGCGTACAAGCAAACGAACTAAATTACGTAATAGACACTGTTAATAAAGGTTTAGAAGTAATAAACAGCCTCAGGGAAGAAAAAGAAAAATCAGTAAGATTAGAAGTTCTAATCTTTAATTTTGAGCATTTCACAGAATACATTGAAGACATAGAAATGGGCATGCAGCTCACTAGATTAGGAATTTTCAACCCAAAACTTCTAAAACATAATCACTTAAGTCATGTTAATTCGGAAAAACTATTGAATACAAAAACTTCCACCTGGCTTAAACCAAGTTCAAACGAGATATTTATCATTTCAAACATTCCTCAAGAAGTAATAAAAACCCCTATCTTTGAGATACTTCCTTATCCAGACGAGAATAAAAATATTTTGACAGAAAATTCATACGATAAATACTATTTTAATAACAACACTTTGTTCAATAAAAACACAAAACAAATAGAAACTAACGAATGTATAATAGGCATTTTAAATCAAATCCCAACCACTTGTAAATACACTAAGACATATAAGAATTTTCAAACTAATTACATTGAACCAAACATAATTGTAACATGGAATCTACCAAAAACTAAACTTAATCAAAATTGCGTAAACAACGAATTAATAATAGAAGGCAATAACATAATAAAAATTTACGATTGTGCCTTACAACTAAACGAAATATCAATAATAAATTCATTGCTTGACTATAGCCAAAGCATTTATGTAACAAACAATATCACCAGGCTAGAACCTATTTCCTTTATCCAAACAAAAGAGATAATTAACGAACATACGAAATATTATACTGCATTTCAAACTATTACATTAACCACTTTTATACTTACTATAATAAGTTTGATTACATACTTAATCTATAAGTTTAAGGCAATGCCACAAAAATTAATAATTAAGCATTTTCGATCAAATAACAATCGTGGTCCCACAGACATAATCGAAACCCCAATTGTTGAAAAAATCGAGTCCCAAATTATAAACAAAATTGATACTCCAATATTTACAGCTGAGAAAAACCCCTCGCTATATCCCAATGTATCCGCCTGAGGACAGGCTATTTTCTTTAGGATGGGGGAGTCATATATCCGACTCCAATACCCAATAACATATAAATATTTCGGCCCCTCAAAACCAAAGTGTATGAACGCTAATCCATAAAAATTAACATAAACAATTGAACACTTGAAGTAATAATTGTCCCCCTCAAAACCAAAGCGTATGAACGCTAATCCATAAAAACTAACATAAACAATTGAACACTTGAAATAATAATTGTCGCCCTAACAACCAAAGGCGTGAGAACGCTAACTCAGCACTTAAAATCGGACCAATCAAATCGTCGAAATATCAACCACGCCACCAAAGGGCTCCCAAATTTAGCTATAAATATAACCATAAGACATTTTTGTAATCAGTTCTAAGTTTTCATTCAAATAATAAAGTACGTTGCTTTTAACTCACAAAAAATATCTTTTTTTTCCTTATCGAGAAAATCGAATATTTAATTATATATACTTTATATGGTCGGAGATGCTTCCTTCTATGCGTTGCACACTTATGACCAAAATTAATATACCCTTTTTGCAAGGGTATAAAAACAGAGGCCCGGGGCTAACTTCGCCGCGTTAAAGTTTGTATATCCTTGCCACTTTTTTGGTAACTCTTTCCTTCCCTATTGCCATCAAAGTGGAAATAACGAAGATATTGATCAATGTTCGTGAGTTTGCCATTTGTATGGGAGCTATATGATATAGTGGTCCGATCCGGCCGAATCCGAGATATACAACCTGTGCAGTATATGGAGAAAGGTTTTGTCTAAAAATGCGAAAGAACGGTCTTCAATCTTAGCATAGGAAATAACGAAAGACCGTTCCTATGGGAGCTATATGATACAGTGATATTTATTAAAATCGGCACAGTCATTAACAGATATATTAAACTAACAAATGTTTAATTTGAAAGCAATCGCGTTAAAAGTAACGAAGTTATTTACAAAAGTCCTATTTTCGACCGATCGTTCCTATGGCAGTTATATGATATAGTCACCCAATCTTGATCAAATTTGGCACTGTCGTTTGAGAAAAGTCACTGTTCGTGATTTTGGCGTTTGTATGGGAGCTATATGATATAGTCATATATCCAACTTCAATACCCAATAACATATAAATATTTCGCCCCCTAAAATTCATAACGTTAAAGTAAACATCTGTTTTTATAAACAATTGTCCCCCTCGTATGAACGCTAATCCATAAAATTAACATAAACAATTAAACACTTGAAATAATAATTGTCCCCCTAACAACCAAAAGCGTGAGAACGCTAACGCTGCTTTTAACTCACAAAACATATCTTTTTTTTCCTTATTGGGAAAATTGGATATTTTATTGGCGCAGTCGGTAGGATTGGAAAAAAATATTCTATCCGTCTTACATATAGAATTGTTATCCGTGTGTTACATAGAATTAGTGAATAATCACTGTAGTGAACTGTTTTTCTATCCGTGCGACGCACAGAATTGTTATCCGTGCGTTACAAAGAATTAGTGAATAATCACTATAAAATTCCGATCCGACATCAAGAATTCACTGGTAGTGCTAAAAGTCTACAACAGAGAAAAATAATTTCTGCCAACTGTGCGCGGAAATATCAACTGTGTGTTGCAACCAAAAAAAAATATATACGCCAACTGTGCGCGAAAATATCAACTGTGTGTTACAACCATCAAATCCAATTGAGGAACAAAAACGCCAACTTGTGTGCGAACAAAAAACCAAAATCCAAAATAAAACATAACCAAAACCCAACACACAAAAAAAAAAGAAAATTAAGAAAACAAAACACCACAAAAAACCCAGAAAATCAACAAAACAAAACATCACTAAAACCCAGAAAATCAAAAAAAAAAAACAAAACAAAACATCACTAAAACCCAGAAAATAAAAAAATAAAACCACTAAAAAAAAAAAGAAGAAACAAAATGGCTGTAGAACTCTAGAACTAGAAGCTCACCTCAATCAAGCACTGTCTTCGTTAAGACAGGTGGCAAATTATGATGCAGCTCCAGATAATCTGACGTCATTCATAAGGAGGATAGATTTCATTATGCACCTATATCCAACCCATGATATAAGGCAACATAACATATTGTTCAGTGCAATCGAGATGCAGCTCACTGGAGAAGCACAACGCCTCCCACAAATTGGACAAGCCAACACCTGGCCGGAACTAAGGATACTCCTCATCAATGAATTAAAAACGCAGACCCCCTGTGAGGAACTTCTTCGACGCCTCTACAACACCAACTATGCAGGAAACCTTCGTAAGTTTGTAACAGAATTAGAAGATAAGTCCTATATTATGACAAACAAATTAAGTCTAGAAAACGATGCAAATAACACCGCTCTTTATACAAATGCTTTAAATAACACTATAAAAGATGTAATAAACAAAAAATTACCCGATAGATTATTTATGACGTTAGCTAGATACGATATAACCACAGTCAGTAAATTGAAGCAAGTAGCTCAAAGGGAAGGGTTATACGAAAATAGTATAACAAAAATCAGAAAATCGAATCAAAGCTAAAATCAAAATCAAAAAGGTGCAAAATCTTTTGTACCCAATAGTACAACTCCGTCTCAAACAAAACAATCAGATACAACACAAAACCAAAAACTATTCCAAGAATTTCAACAAAAATTAAATATTGACAGGGCTCAAAATCCAATGAATAATCAACAGCAAAATAATTATCCAAAAAATAATGTAGCAAACAAGCCTACAAAAAGACAAAGAGAAAGTAATAGGGGAATTAGCAAAATGGACACATCCGAAAATTTTCATCAGAATGCCTCGGATCAATCGGAAGAAGATATAGAGACAAGTCCTTCATCAGAATAATGATGAACAATAAACCTTTGAGATGTGTAGTCGACTCAGGCTCTTCAATTAATATAATGTCCGAAAACGTTTTTAATTTCAAAACCTATTTAGGAGATTCCAAAATTCACATGTACAATAAAGCACTCTATTCATACAAAACATGAGGACCCAATCTATAAACGTCCATACAAATATCCCCAAACATTTGATATCAAAATCAACAAACAAATAAATGAAATGATTGAACATGGTATCATTCGAAAATCGAATTCCCCCTACTGTTCACCCATTTGGATCGTTCCAAAAAAAGGATGTGCTTCCAAGAAACAAAAATTCAGATTAGTCATTGACTATCGAAATCTAAATGAAGTCACAATAGATGACAAATTTCCAATTCCAGTCATGGACGAAATTCTCGACAAATTGGGAAAATGCCAATACTTCACCACAATTGATTTAGCTAAGGGATTTCATCAAATTCAAATGGATCCTGAATCTATTGCAAAAACAGCTTTCTCAACTAAACATGGCCATTGCGAATACACACGTATGCCATTTGGTCTTAAAAATGCCCCGGCAACATTCCAAAGATGCATGAATAATCTTTTGGAAGACCTTATTTATAAGGATTGCCTTGTTTATCTGGATGACATCATTGTGTACTCCACTTCATTGGAGGAACACATACTATCACTCAGAAAGGTATTTAACAAACTAAGAGAAGCTAATCTTAAACTCCAACTCGACAAATGCGAATTTATGAAAAAGAAGACAGCATTCCTTGGTCATATAATAAACAACAGAAGGTATAAAACCTAACCCAGTCAAAGCAATTCAAAAATTTCCATACCTAAAACTCCAAAAGAAATTAAATCATTCTTAGGATTATGCGGATTCTTCCGGAAATTTATACCCAACTTTGCACATATTGCAAAACCTTTAACTCTAGGATTAGAGAAAGGAGCTAAAATAAATATAAACGACCCAAATTATATTTCATCCTTTAAAAAATTAAAATACCTCCTTATGAATGATCCTATACTTGCATATCCCGATTTCAAAAAACCATTTTTCCTAACCACAGATGCCAGCAACATAGCTTTAGGTGCATTCCTCTCACAGGACCATAGACCTATTTCTTATGGTAGTAGAACACTAAACGAACACGAACTTAATTATTCAGCCATAGAAAAGGAATTACTATCTATTGTATGGGCAACCAAATATTTTAGGCCATACCTTTTCGGTAGAAAGTTCGAGATTCTAAGCGACCATAAGCCTTTAGTATGGCTCAACAATATAAAAGAACCAAATATGAAACTTCAAAGATGGAAAATAAAACTAAATGAGTTTGATTACAAAATTAATTAATTTACCTGGCAAAGAAAATCACGTAGCAGATGCCCTTTCCAGAGTTAAAATAGATTTAACTTTTTAGGATCAACAGAAAGCACAGCAGCTACAATACATAGTGGTCATGAGGATAATGAAAACTACATTCCAATAGTAGAAAGACTCATTAATTATTACAACAGACAAATAGAATTCATTAGAGGTTCAGAAGACAAAGCAGAAACAACAACTTAATTTTATAAAACAAACATAAAAATAACATACAAAGAAATGACCAATGCTTACGCAAGGGATATATTCATAAGATATCTTTGCAGTAAGAACACTGTACTATATTTTCATAATGAACAAGATTTTCCCATATTCCAACAAGCTTTTATCGAAATAAATAATGAAAACTTTTTAGGAACAAAAGAAAGCACACCAGCTACAATACATAGTGCTCATGAGGATAATGAAAACTACATTCCAATAGTAGAAAGACTCATTAATTATTACAACAGGCAAATAGAATTCATTAGAGGTTCAGAAGACAAAGCAGAAACAACAACTTACTTTTATAAAACAAACATAAAAATAACATACAAAGAAATGACCAATGCTTACGCAAGGGATATAATCATAAGATATCTTTGCAGTAAGAACACTGTACTATATTTTCATAATGAACAAGATTTTCCCATATTCCAACAAGCTTTTATCGAAATAATACAATCAAACGCAAATACAAAAACCTCGAAATCTAGCATTAAGTTAGAGGAACTTCAAAACGTTTGCACAATTTAAAGAAATAATCCTAAAACAACATAAAGAATTATTACATCCAGGAATCGAAAAAACGATTAATATGTTTAAAGAAAAATATTAATTTTCCGATTTTCAAAACCTAATTCAAAACATTATTAATGAATGCTCAGTATGCAATATCGCAAAGATAGAAAATAGGAATACAAAACTAACTTTTGAAATAACACAAGAAATTTTTAATATCAGAGAAAAATACGTGATCGACAATTTACATGATCGACAATTTACACTTCCTTTCATGCATTGACATTTACTACAAATTTGCAACACTTTTAGACGTAAAGTGTAGAGATTATTATTATTATTAATTATTATTATTATTATAATTATTAAAGTATAGGATATAGTTATAGACTATCAACCTAACTACATTTTACAAGCACTGGCAACTAAGGCCTTCGGCTTAGACGAAAACTACATCCATACACTAGCCTGGGATTCGAACCCGGATCCTCGTTGTTCAGTTGACTAAATGACTGGGCCACTTAGACAGCTCATCTACCGAGGACTGCAGAGATATTATTATTAATTATTTACCTGGCAAAGAAAATCACGTAGCAGATGCCCTTTTCCATAAATTAAAACAGATGAAAACTTTTTGGGATCAACAGACAGCACCGCAGCTACAATACATAGTGCTCATGTAGATAATAGAAACTACATTCCAATAGTAGAAAAACCCATTAATTATTTCAACAGGCAAATAGAATTTATTAGAGGTTCAGAAGACAAAGCAGAAACAACAACTTATTTTTATAAATCAAACATAATATTTTCAGAAGCCATATTTCAACAAGCCTTTATTGAAATTATACGATCAAACGCAAATACAAAAACCTCAAAATCAAGCATTAAGTTAGAGGACCTTCAAAACGTTTGCACAATTCAAAGATATAATCCTAAAACAACACAAAGAATTATTACCTCCAGGAATCCAAAAAACGATTATTTTGTTTAAAGAAAAATAATATTTCCCCGATTTCAGTATGCAGTATGCTCAGTATGCAATATTGCAAAGACAGAAAATAGAAATACAAAAGTAACTTTTAAAATAACACCAGAAACTTTTAATATCAGAGAAAAATATGTCATGCATTGACAATTACTCCAAATTTACAACGCTTGTAGAAATAAAGTCTAGAGATTGGTTAGAAGCCAAGAGAGCAATTATGAAAGTATTCACTGAAAAAGGCAAACCAATAGAAATAATTTCAGACAAAGATTCAGCATTTGTGTGTATAGCACTAAAAAATTGGCTACAAGAATAAAATGTAAAGTTAGAAATCACATCAAGTAACCAGAGGGCCGGGGCCAACTTCAACCGCGTCAAAGTTTGTATACCCTTGCAACTTTTATGGTAACTTTTTCCTTACCTATAGCCATCAAAGTGGAAAAACGTTCAAGCTAAAAAGGCTAATGTTTGCGAAAACAATCTTAGCATAGGAAAAAACTAAGATATTGATCAAAGTCACTGTTTTCCACCGATCGTTCCTATGGGAGCTATATGATATAGTAACCCGATCTTTATCAAATTCGGCACAGTTATTAACAGATGTATTAAACTAACAAATGTTTAATTTGAAAGCAATCGCGTCAAAAGTAACGAAGTTATTGACAAAAGTCACTATTTTCGAAAGATCGTTCCTATGGGAGCTATATGATATAGTCACCCGATCTCGATCAATTTTGGCACAGTCGTTTATATGTGTAATTAACTCACCAATATTAAATTTTATGACAATAGCTCAGAAAATAACGAAGTTATTGAGAAAAGTCATTGATCGTGACTTTGCCATTTGTATGGGAGCTATATGATGTAGTGATCCGATCCGGCTGAATCCGAGATATACAACGCCTGCAGTAGATACAAGCTCTTACGGTCTAGGAGGAGTTTGCGTTGATCCACACGGACGGACAGACGGACAGACGGACGGACGGACGGACGGACATGGCTATTTGAACTCGTCTCGTCATGCTGATCAAGAATATATACACTTTATGTAGTCGGAAATGCTTCCTTCTATGCGTTGCACACTTCTGACCAAAATAAATATACCCTTTTTGCAAGGGTATAAAAACGGCATTTCAGACGTAGAAAGATTTTATAAAACAGTAAACGAAAAACTTAGAATTATAAATAGTGAAAATGATAAATTGCAAAGCAAATACGACAATGGATTAATTACAGGTCAACAACTCAAGATGACTTTTTTGTGCATCATGATATTCTTAACATTTAAAACAACATGCAGTCAACGGTTACTTAATATTTAAGACAGGAATCATGGACTTACCGACAAACTTTAAATATCATTATTTAAAAGTAAATTTAACGCCAATAGACATTACATGTAACAATAAATTGGATTAAAATCCAACAAGCACAGGAATGGATGATACAGAAAAAGAGTTTGGAACATGTAAAAATATTATGGCCAAGGACTGCAAGGGTATATAAATTACGGCACAGCCGAAGTTGGCTTCTTTGATACTTTTTTTTTTATTTTGAGAACATTTATTGAGTATGTGGTTAAGATCTTATCAAGATCATTTGCATGGCTTAAGGCCCTTTTTGCTACACATTTATTGTGTAGTTTATATGCTTTATACAATACATATGCGTTCATTATTACTACAATTATTAATAAAAGTACATTTGTTAGCTTTAAATCAATATTTTATTTATTACGTTTGCAGTGGAGTCCACTGTCTTCGTATCTATTAGTGCCATATTGGGTTCATCAAATATATCATCAAACTTATTTATTCTGTTATCAAACAGTCAAAATAAAAAAAATTAATTTTTTCAGAAATATTGAAAAAAATTTTTATTAAAAAGAAAGATTTCCTTTTACATGACCCTACCTAATATTTCGCATAGCTTTACAGGCCATACTTCTTTTGGGCAGTTAAGGTTCCGCTTAATTTTACAATTTGTTTTTTTTTTACAATGTATTTCTTATATATGGGCATTTCCGGAAAAAGGTCAACCACAGGGCCTAAACTTAAAGTACCAAAGATCTAGGTGATTTTCATTATATTGTATTAAGTAATGTTCCAATTTTATACTTTTAGACAGTAATAGTGAAAAAAACGTTCACAAGTTACTACGTTTATAAGAGAATGCTCTTAATAATATTTAGGTTATTTGGAGTTCTCTTACCGTAAAGGTTCTGTTCTTAAATTAAACTTAGATTAGTGAAGTAACTATGAAAAATATAAGAACCATAAGATTTCGAATTTACCGTAATTTTGCTTTTCTGTTTAGTCATTATACCATACACCCATAGGGTGAAATGGTATATTAAAGTCGCCAAAATGTATGTAACAGGCAGAAGGAAGCATCTCCGACCCCACAAAGTATATATATTCTTGATCAGGATCAACAACCGAGTCGATCTAGCCATGTCCGTCTGTCCGCCCGTCCGTCCGTCCGTCCGTCCGTCCGTATGTCCGTCTGTCCGTCTGTTCGTCTGTCCGTTTGAATACCTAGATCTCGGAGACTGTAAAAGCTAGAGCCACCAAATTTGGTATGTAGACTCGTGTAGTATCTAGAGTGATCAAGTTTATCTCAAATTTTGGCCACGCCCCTTTTCACCCCCGCAATTTAAAAAAAGCGTTTATCTCAAAAACTATTCCAGCTAGAGACACCATATTTTTTATGTATATTCGCTTAATAAATGCACACATTTTGTATGTATAAAAATTTTGCCACGCCCTTCTCCGCCCCCGTAATTTGAAAAACTTGTTTATCTCCCGTATTTTTTTACCTTATGCAATCAAATTTGGCACACTTAAATTTAATACTAATAACTAGCAAAATACCAAATTTGATCAAAATCAGACAAAAAACAGTCGAGTTATGCATATAAACGTTTTTCCATAAGGCTGGTGTATGGTATACCTAAGTCGGCGAGACGACTTACTTCATTTTTTATTAATTACGAAAGTTTGTCGTGTGAGTGACCATAAGTTACAAAAGAGCACGGAAGAACAACTGGTTAACATGTGTTTTTCTTAATCAGACGACATAGTAAAAACACCAACAAAAATGAACCCAAAATGGGAAGTAGCCAAAAATACTGTTGGCATCAAGAGAAATCACATAACTTCGTACAACCCTGAGAAGAAAATAAAAATAGCGCGAAACGTCTATTCATACAAATCGAATATCAATTATGTATATTTATATATACATACAAATGTTAGTTTGTATTAATAGCTGAAATACTAATGTATTAACTAAAATTGTATATGTAAATGCATTGAACAGGTAAGTACAGGTAAGACGTGTGAGTGTTGTCGTTTGAGTGATTCAGAAAAATAATTTTTAAAATAAGGTCAATGCCAAAATCTAAATATCATAATATATGCAAAAAATATTCAATGTTTAAAAGCCTCAGAAAATTCGCAGAGTTTGGCGATTATTAGCAATGATGTCTAAGCCCATGTATATTTCATGTCGTGTGAGTGAACTCGTCTCGTCGTGATGATCAAGAATATATATACTTTATATGGTCGGAGATGCTTCCTTCTGACCAAAATTAAAATAACCTTTTTGCAAGAGTATACAAATTGTAGTAAAAAGAGTAATAATGTTTTGTTTGTGTATTGATAAATTAAGTTGGAGGGAAAGAAATTTCAAAAATTTCTGTGATATTTTTATACCCTTGCAAAGAGGGTATTTTAATTTTGGTCAGAAGCATCTCTGGAAAGACCAGATATTTGATTGGCGCAGTCGGTAGGATCGGTAAAAGTGAACTTTTTATTCTATCCGTGTGACACTTAGAATTATTATCCGTGCGTTACATAGAATCACTTCGATCCGACATCAAGAACTTACGGGAACGCTCAAAAGTCTACAACAGTGAAAAATATTTACGTTAACTGTGCGCGGAAATATCAACTGTGTGTTCCAACCATAAAATTTTAATTGTGGAACAAAAAGTTAACTGTGTGCGGAAATATCAACTGTGTGTGTTACAACCATAAAACTCCAATTGTGAAACAAAACGACAACTTGTGGCGAATAAAATAAAACACCACTAAAAAAACAAAAATGGCCGTAGAACTCACCGAAGCCCACCTCAATCAAGCACTGTCTTCGTTAAGACAGGTTGCAAACTATGATTGAGCACCAGAGAATCTGACATCATTCATAAGGATGATAGACTTCATCATGCACCTATATCCAACCCAAGCCAACACCCGGCCGGAACTAACACCAACTATACAGGAAACCTTCGTAAGTTTGTAACATATTTAGAAGATAAGTCCTATATTATTACAAACAAGCTTAGTCTTGAAAACGAAGCAAATAACACTACTCTTTATACAAATGCTTTAAGTAACACTATAAAAGATGTAATAAACAAAAAATTACCCGATAGATTATTTATGACGTTAGCTAGATACGATATAACCACAGTTAGCAAGCTGAAACAAGAAGCTCAAAGAAAACGAGGATATATACGAGGATAGTATAGCAGAAATCAGAAAATCAAATCAAAGGCAAATTCAAAACCCAAAAGGTGAAAAATCTTTTGTACCCAATAGTACAACTCCGTCTCAAACAACACAATCCGATACAACACAAAACCAAAAACTTTTCCAAGAATTTCAACAAGAATTAAATATTGACAGGGCTCAAAATCCAATGAATTATCAACAGCAAAATTACTATTCCAAAAATAATGTAGCAATCCAGCCTACAAAAAGACAAAGAGAAAGTAATAGGGGAATTAGCAAAATGGACACATCAGAAAATTTTCATCAGAATGCCTCGGAACAATCGGAAGAAGAGATAGGTACAAGTCCTTCATCAGAATAATAATGAATTTAAAAACATTATCCATTTTACAATACAATTTACAATCCAATACTTAACAAAAAAACTAAGTAGGGAAATTTCCCTACAGTTAGAAATTAATGGAATACACATTGTAAAACGTAATAAACGAGGACTAATTAACGGAATTGGTTCAATATACAAATATCTTTTTGGTACTCTTGATCAGGAAGATAAAGATGAATTAGAAGAAAATATAAATAATCTTGAAAGCAATAGCGTACAAGCAAACGAACTAAATTACGTAATAGACACTGTTAATAAAGGTTTAGAAGTAATAAACAGCCTCAGGGAAGAAAAAGAAAAATCAGTAAGATTAGAAGTTCTAATCTTTAATTTTGAGCATTTCACAGAATACATTGAAGACATAGAAATGGGCATGCAGCTCACTAGATTAGGAATTTTCAACCCAAAACTTCTAAAACATAATCACTTAAGTCATGTTAATTCGGAAAAACTATTGAATACAAAAACTTCCACCTGGCTTAAACCAAGTTCAAACGAGATATTTATCATTTCAAACATTCCTCAAGAAGTAATAAAAACCCCTATCTTTGAGATACTTCCTTATCCAGACGAGAATAAAAATATTTTGACAGAAAATTCATACGATAAATACTATTTTAATAACAACACTTTGTTCAATAAAAACACAAAACAAATAGAAACTAACGAATGTATAATAGGCATTTTAAATCAAATCCCAACCACTTGTAAATACACTAAGACTTGAACGGGACCTTGGTATGGGTAACCTAAAAATCAACCACTCTCACGTAACCCAGGGTTAGAGAGAGAGAGAGGAGTAAAGCACAAGGATCCCAGCCCTCTTATCCTGGGAGTAGCTTTCCTTCGGAACATAGGAACTTCCATACGTTGTGGAGGTTATTTCTTACATTTGCCCCTTTGGATAAGCCCAACAGTCCCGTCAAGTCTATAATTCAGCCATCGCTAGTGTCGGATGACCACACGCTCGCTCAGTCTTGCCGCCTCCAGCACCTGACGCTGTCCTTAAAAACCCATTCCGCCAGACCGGCAGAAAAAAGGAACCGAAGGCGGAAATCGCTAAATTCGATGGACTCAAAGGTGTTTCCCAAATAGCACAACATGTCATTGTCTTAAAGCATGATCGACCCATGAAGGAGAGATATTATCCCCGTAATCCGACCCAACAACACATTATCAATGAAACAGTAGACCCACTACTGAAGGAAGACCGTATCGGTAACGTAGAAGAAGTGGTTAAACTCAATAGAAAATCCTATGGGGCGTGTGGCAAGATGGGTGCTAGAATTGCAACACAGCCAGAGCTTTCTTACAATATAGATATCAATTATTTATGGAGAAAGTCGTGCCTGGGTTTGACAAAAGATGCAAAATTTAAAAATGATATGGATGATTTAGAATTCGATGTCCGGAATTCAGTATCAGTGTTAGAAATGAAAATAAACAATGTAGCAGGAGAGACGTTCACACTTGGTCTCTTGCTACTCTTCGATCCCAGTATTTTAATGGACTCTCTGAGAGAGAGCGAAGTTTAGCGCGTCTGACATTGAGGAGAGTAGGCCAGATATCAAGAGAACATTAATAATCGTATATAGATAGTATAAGAATATACAATATAATAAATAATAACTACAATAAATAATAATAAGTACAGCTAACTACTATTAATCTAAAAGCAACTAAAACCCGAATCTCCTATATTCTGACATCGGTTAATTCATCTACCGCCCACAATATCAGAAGTGGTGAACGTTAACGCAATGGACATCAACATTGAGGCTCACAATTTACCAACTTTAAAGAAGTGGCTGGAGCTGTTGGACTTGCCTACTACAGGGTCAAAGGCCGAGATTGTGGCGCGCTTAAACGATGTTCCAGTTGGTCGACGATGTAATGTACAGGAATTTCATTATTTTAAAATTCAACTGATTTCGCTTATTTAGTATTTTTGTTGTTGTTATCGATATTTGCTAAAGTGGTGAGAATCGAAATTTAGGTAACCAGCTGAAAAAAGAATGAACTAAGTGGCAACGCCACACAGCTGATCGGTTGGTTTTGCATTGTTTTACATTATTTTTCTATAAATGGAGTTTGGATAAAACAATAAGAAGAATAAGGCAAAAGAAACTTATTGAACAGCGTGGTTTTTGGAAAAGTGTTCTTTCTTTTCTCCACGTGAATTCCAACTGATCGGACGTATTTGTCCAAAGTTTTAAATAACCCAATAGGGGAGTGCACCATAACCCCTACGTGCGAAAATAAAAGTTTATGCGTGTGTATGTGTTCAAGAGATTGATCAATGGAAATAGTTTCCATCAAGTATTGGCAATTTTTCTATTAATTCGCCTTACTTGACATTTCTTTGAGACACCTGTCTTCGGCAAACTTGCCCCAGCAGTCTCAAAATTTTTGTGAGTGAACTCGACTTGAACAGACGATCAATTGTGGAAATCCGAGAGTTAAATATATTTAACTTTTGCCTCGGATTGTAGTAAGGATACGGCGTTAGCGAAGCAAAGTGAAATTCGAATGTTGCAACATTTATAATTGTCAACATCGCACTTTCGTTTAACCTGTCTCTCATGTAATCCAGACCATACCAGCAGAACAGGTGTAGGATTCTAAACCTAGAAGGATGTACGAAACCTAACCTTGTTCCCCATTGTAACCTAACCTAAAGCATGAAGGATGAACAGTAGAAGGAAGTATTCAATCTACCCTTTCTACGAACAAAACCTAACCTCACTCAACACGTTATGTAAATGAGAAGAGCATTTTCGAATTATTTTGAAGTATAACCAAGGCGTATACTTTGCCTAAGGAGATTTTTTATTCGTCTTCGGAACGGACGAAATAATTAGGATTAAGTGAAATGAGTCAAAATAAGGCTCCCCAGTAGTTTAGAATCAATTTTAAGGTAATTTTACATTGAATTTCCTTTTTTTTGGTTGTTGGCTAAATGGTTCAATTTTAAAGGAATTGGAATTCAATGGCAGTGTATATTTTCGTTAGTTAATAATTTTCATTTTTCAGAATTTGAGTATGCATGTAAATTTACAATGTAACTAGATGCTTTAGCTCTATTTGGAATATGTAAACCTTCCTATTTACAACAGCGACAACAACACAACGAAAGATCTTTCTGCGTGGGAAAAATTAACAAGCTGTAAGTGTATCAAAAACCAATTTTCCTTATGTTTTTATAAATTTATCTGATGAACTTAATTTATTCGGGTGAGCATTAGCATTTAATACATTTAATAATATATGTCAATGACATGACATACATAGAGCAAAATATTTGTAGAGAGTGAATTTGTGTGGATATTAGCGTAATCACGCCACATAAATGTAAAATTTTTTTTTCTTTTTTAATTGATTTTTTCTTTTTGAACTAATGTAAAAAGTTTAATTATAGTAAAGTTAGGAAATCATGAATATTAAGTAGTAGAGTAATCATTAGTAATAAGAACCAATATGCAACGTTTGCAACCTTTATAATCGGAATTGTACCGAGATTCAGCTATTTAGCTAAACATTGTTTTGAAAATGAAGAATTTTTGGAGATCAAATTGATCGAACCTATAGCACGATGATGCTAATTATTTTGAAATGTTTGAATAAATATTAAGTTTATTATGAATCATTAATTTCTTTAGTTCCCTGATGTAGAAGAAGAAGTCCTAGCTTTCGTTTTGGGAGTCTGCGATAACTTTCGCTGGCAGGCTCATGGTAGGGTGGGTACAGACGCGGAGCGCAATTATCATCTATAGCGCCTGCAAGAAGTGATGTCCGTAACTCTTTTGTATTCTCCTCTAATAAAAATCTAGGCAAGGGATTCGGTTAATATGGATAGCCGACATACATAAAATACGCTGTGAAAATACTAGCTATGACGTTCACAAAGAACCCCCCACAGGCTGTTTTTGCTAGTCGTTTATGAATCCCATTGAGCAGTCATATGCATACTAAACATCTTCTCTAAAGTCTATCACACGCGTTCTCAATATAATTCAAGTGGTTCGGTTAACTCTAGTTGGAAATCGAGGTATAGTCCTGGTGGAACAGCGGGAGTAGGTTTATCCGTTCTGCCTCCATTTTATTGAGCAAAAGGATCGCAGTGTCACTAACCTTTGTGTTTTGTTGACCTATGTCGACAGTTACAGGGTGTAAAACAGGAGTGTTAGACTGCTACTTTATTTTATTGATATATATGTGTAGTTCTCTTTAGCTAATACATATATAAGGCGGGATGTCCCAATTTTTTTTGAGATTTTGTCGTCTTGTGTCCGAGCTTTGTACATATTTGGCGCCCAACGTGGGGCAGTCTATTACATATTTGGCGCCCAACGTGGGGCCGTCTATTACATATTTGCCGTAACGCAAGGTCCTAGAATGGTGATCCTTTAAAAAAGTGGTGTTACTTTTTAGGGCAAGAGTTGGTCCCATGGACAGAGGTTTACTTGAAATTTTTTTTATTTACACTTTGTGCAAAGAGGGTCGAATAGCATCAGACCATAGTGAGCCTTCGTCAGAAAAGACCGAATGTGTCATTGATTTTCTTTATTTCTTTTCTTTCTTCTTTTTGCTCTCTACTGACTGAGGAAAATTTAGCTTGGAATTCGTCTTGTAGCCAGACTACAATAGCGACCACTAAAACACTCCTTAGAACGTAGATGGTAATCTCTTTTCATTCTATTTTTGTGTAAAGTTTGAATGTTATGGATGCGGTCTCTATGCAACTAAATGGAAATCGTATGGTAGTAATTCCGCCACAGCGACCTCTAGTAGTAGGATTGGCTAAGTAAACTTCATCTTTTCGCATATTTTCTGTTACTCTAATACTGGTATTGGCGATTTAAGTCTAGCTTGGAATTCGTAACGTAGTGTGTTTACGTCTACGACCACTAGAGCGCTAAACCTTGGAGGATGTTTTTGTTTCTTTCTATTTTTTTTCTCGTTTCTCCTTTTTCTGTTATGTTTTTGCTATAAGATTCGACGGATTGGATTTTTGGAATTCTTTATAATTGCGAATCAGTTATAAAGACCATTCAATTCAGGTGTGAATTAATATTGGCATTGCATAAAAAGAAAAAATAAACAAACAATCTTATTTCTCTCTTTCGAAAGCACCAGGTGCAAATGGAATCTTATAACTATGCTAGGAAATTCAGGTTTTTGGCTAAGCTAAATCCTGACCAGTTAAAAGAGTGATGCATCTAAAATTATTTGCCAGGCGCAACCCAGTGTATTCTTTAATCTTTTTCTTTCATTTTCCTAAATTTGTTTTGGAATATATTAGAGTATAGGACTCATTATTAAAAAAATATAAGATAGTGACTTCAAATTCACATTAAGGGAACGATATGATTTAAGATAAAATACCAATTAAAATTTAATCACAAAATAATATTAAAATTAATCAGAAATTTGTCAAAATGGTTCTCACTAGGAGTGAAGAAAACTTAGCTCATGAGATCTCAGATGCGTTATGCTCAATTTGTCAGAAAGCAGTATGGGCCACGCAAGAGTTGGTGGTAAAAACTTCATGCCATCATTTATTTCATAAAAATTGTATATCAGAATGGATTGATCAGTTTAATGTATGTCAAGTTTGTAATGCGTCGATACGTAGAGCAGATTTGGAAGTGCAAAACATGCCGTTTCCAGAGATAGAATCCGAACGTCCTGTAAACATAGGTACAATCACAACAGGAGCGGTGCCGAAAGACCCAAATACACGCTCTCGTAGAAATTTTAGTGGGGGTAAACAAGCTAATCAAGCAACTGCAAATATAGAGATGTCTGCAGGAGACCGACCCACAACTATTAGAAAACAACGAGGAAGACCTCCAGGAAATGGGTCTAATATGCCTCGTAGCAGAAGACCAGCGCGAGCCTCGATAGATATTGATTATGACAGAATTAGTAATCAAATAGAGTCCATAATAAACCGATTACACAGCAACATGTAAATGCGTCAGCGCAAAACCAAAGTATTCCTAGGAGTTCATCTACAGTCAGACCAATCAGAACAGGTCATAACCCAGATAAAATTACACAGCTAATTCATAGTTGGAATGTAAAATTTGACGGTTCGTCAAAAGGAGTTACGGTCGAAGAGTTTCTTTATCGTATCAAAACGTTAACGGAGGATTGCTTAGACCAAGATTTTGATGCAGTAAGCAAAATTTGCATATTCTTTTAGTAGGCAAAGCTAAAGAATGGTATTGGAGATACCGTAGAGATGTAGTAAACTTAGAGTGGTCAGAATTTTGTGCAGCCATGAAATATCAATATAAAGATTACAGAAGTGATATAGATATACTAGAAGATATTCGTGGGCGTAAACAAAAGGTAGGAGAAACCTTTGAAAACTTTTACGATGAGATTATGACTCAGATATCACGTATGTCAAAAAGCATAGACGAAGAACAACTCATTCAGTTGCTCACACGTAATTTATTGCCAGACATTCGTCATGAATTGTTGTATATACCTATTCTCTCTATACCTCATCTTCGGAAGCTAGTGCAAATGCGAGAAAATTTATTAGGTGATGTAGTCGCTAGGAGAGCAAATAAAACTTCAGCCAATTTTCAGTATGCTAAACGCAACATTGCGGAAGTAGAAGAGCCAGAAAAGTGCGAACTCTCCGAAAAGATGGATTTAAATGTGTACAATGTTGAAGCAGTGCAAGCTCCGGTTAAAGTATTTCGGTGTTGGAATTGTGATGCAGAGGGACATGGCTGGGACAACTGCTTAGAGCCTCGCACTATATTTTGTTACGGGTGTGGCTCGAAAAACGTATATAAGCCCCAATGTAAAAATTGTATCGCCAAGAAAGCGGAAAACTTAATGAAGGGTCCATCTGTGAAAGCTCGGATGGCCCCGAAAAATCTTTAATTGAAATATTACCTGATTTAGCTGCTAGCTCAGAACCAATAGAGCAAGCAAACCAAATACCAGACTTACCTTTTAACTGTTACGATAAGACGCCAGTTATATCGTCAGTGAAACCCTATCAAGAACGTTTGAGAAATTATCTCAAAGTGCGTAGTAGAATTTTTGGAAGCAACCCAATTTCAACTCGGTCACGACCAAAGAGATCTACTAAGCGATTGCGAACTTTTTGGAAAGCAGTTAGACAAACTAAGCGTTTACTTATTTCGTCAATGATTCATGAAAAGTCGGATGGAAGATTGTATGCGGAAGTATCATTTTTAAATTTTCGTGAACAAGGTCTTTTAGATACCGGCGCGAACATAAGTTGCGTGGGTTCGACTTTGGCTTCAGAAGATTGGTCAAAGTATCCAAAGTTTCGTCGTATTTCTTTCCAAGTTAAAACAGCGGATGGACAAGATCAACCAGTCATCGGTTTCATTACGCTAGATATTACTATAAAAACCAAACTAGACCGATAAAGTTATTCATCATACCGTCCATTCAGAAAAGGATGATATTGGGAATAGATTTTTGGAAAGCGTTTCAATTAGCGCCAGGTTTGTTATCAGCTTTAGATTACGAAAGCGAATTCAGAATTCCAGATAGTAAAGAGAAACAATCATACCCACTATCTGACTGTCAAAAGAGACAACTTCAAGCCATTATTTCATTATTTATGTCATTTGAAAGGAAAGGGTTTGGGCGAACATCGTTGATTAAACATCATATAGATGTCAAATCAGCAAAACCGATGAAGCAAAGGTTTTACCCCGTATCCCCAGCAGTGGAAAAATTGATCTTAAAGGTGCGTATCGGCAAGTGGAATTATCAGAAGAATCTCGTGGAATCACAGCATTTACTATTCCAGGAAGGCCCTTGTACCAATTTCGAGTAATGCCATTCGGATTGTGCAATGCCCGCAAACTATGTGCAGGTTGATGGACGAAGTTATTCCAGCGGATATAAAGTATTGTTGTTTTGGATATCTTGTGTAGTAACAGCAGATTTTGATTCACATATATCAGTATTGATGAGATTAGCGGATCAATTTCGTAAAGCGAATCTAATGTTAAATCTCAAGAAGAGTCAGTTTTGTGTGACCGAAGTTAAATATTTAGGGTACATAATTGGCAGAGGCGGAATTTCAACCGATCCAAGCAAGATTGAATCGATTTTGCAATGGCCTACACCAAAGTCCCTAAAACAAACGCGTAGATTTTTAGGATTAGCAGGATGGTCTTGAAGATTCATCGCAAACTTTTCCGCCGATTACAGATTTGCTAGGAAAGAAAACGAAGTTTGAATGGACAGATAGTGCGCAGAAAGCTTTTGATGATCTCAAAGACAACTGACGACTGCTCCAGTTTTGCAAAACCCAGATTTTAGAAAAAAGTTTTTTCTTTAATGTGATGCAAGGGATGTTGGTGTTGGTGTAGTTGTTGTGTCCACAGAAGAGAGGTACGCGTGTTCTTCTTGAGAGCTTGTGCTAGACTGACCGTTTATTGATGTTTAATGACAATGTTACCATATCTAAGGAATACTAGGTTTTACAATGTTGGGAAATGCTTATTTTAGATTTTAAATGATACATAACACATCTCCCCCTTTAAATTATAAACGGCAATTAATTCTTAGATTTTCGGAAATCGTGTGGCTTGAACCGATTGACTTCCTGGCGAGCTCTTGTACTTTGTCGAACAGGTATACCAGAACGTCGTCGCGAAGATTGGTTTCGATTTGGAGTTTCATTCGACGTTGCTGCATTTTCACCAGAATCAGGAACAGTTTCTTGAATGGTATTCGGAAGATCGTGGTGCGTTTCTGGCTGGTCTTCTTGTAATTCTGGTGTTGAACAAGGAGCTGGTTGTGGTATTTCAGGAACGAACCAATACTTAGTCGGGTTGTGCTCGGACGTGTTGTCTGACATGCGTGGTTTGATTTGGTTGAAATGGCGCTTGATAAAGCCATTTGATGTACGTACGACGTACATCATTCGTCCAATTGGTCGATCGATAGTGCCTTCGATCCACTTTTCTCCCCTCGAGAAATTTCTGGAAAATACCTTTTGATTTGTGCTGTATTTTGTCAGCTCTTGCTTAGTTTCGACAGGCTTTTCGAAAAGTTGACTTAATACGGTGCGAACTGAACGACCGTGAATTAACTCAGCAGGAGATTTACCTTGTGCATTTGGGGTGAATCTGTAAGAAGCAAGATATTTCGTTACTGCTGTTCGTACAGGCAAACCTTCCTGAATATTTTTCTTCACAGAAATTTTAAAAGATTGTACAAATCGCTCAGCCAATCCATTAGAGGCTGGGTGAAATGGTGCTGTTGTTATATGCTTGATTCCATGGAGTATGCAAAACTCTTTGAATGCTTCAGACGTAAGCTGCGGTCCATTATCGCTGACCATAGTCTTAGGATATCCTTCGATTGCAAAAATTGAAGACAAAGCTGAGATTGTGTTGGCGGTTGTTACCGATGTCATTTGAACAGTAAACGGGAACTGCGAGTATGCGTCTACACAAATTAACCACATGGCATCGAATATTGGGCCAGCGAAGTCGATGTGGATTCGCTCCCAAGCTGTGGTTGCTGTAGGCCAACTTTGGTATTGTCGTGGTGGCGCTGGATTGTTGCTCTTGCAGATGTTGCATGACTGAGCTAGCTTTTTTATGTCTTCATCAATGGCAGGCCACCAAACATGTTTCCTTGCAATTTGCTTCATGCGAACAATGCCCCAATGTCCCTCATGTAATAGTTTAAGGACTTTTGGACGTAGACTGGTTGGAATCACCATACGATTTGCATCTGACTGTAAACATAGTAAGTGATCATTAACTGTTAAAGCAAACTTACGATTAAAGTATGGCAATAAATCTTCGTTGCCACTTTCTAACTTTTCTGGCCATCCTACAGAAACATAGTGCAGGACTTGTTTGAGGATTTTATCGTTATTGAAATGCTTGAGAATGGTTTCTGCATTAACCGGTGGATTGATTTCCCTTATTAAGTTGCAAGCTTCCTCCTCTTTATCGAATTCTATATCAGTTCCAATTGGTATTCGGGAAAGAGCATCGGCATTGCCATGTGCAGATGTCGCCCGATACTGGATATCAAAATTATACGCCATTAGAATGATACCCCAACGTTGTAGCCTGTTTGAAGTCATCAATGGAAGATGTTTCCCTGGATTGAAGATCGATACAAGCGGCTTGTGATCGGTTAACAGTATGAACTTCCTCCCATACAGATATTGGTGAAATCGTTTAACTCCGAAAATGATTGACAATCCCTCTTTTTCTATTTGACTGTATTTCTCTTGATGTTTGTCGAGTGTCTTCGAAGCAAAAACAATGGGTCTCTCTGACCATCGTGTTGAATATGAGAAAGGGCTACTCCGAGACCAAATGATGATGCGTCTGCTGCGAGCACGATCGGTAAATTTATCAAATGCCCAGTTGGTTGCGTTAATAATGTGAGACTTCAGAGCTGAAAAGGCTTGTAGTTGATTCGGACCAAAATAAAATTTTACATTTTTTCTACGAAGTTGGTTTAAAGGTGCTGCCAACTGTGAAAAGTTTGGTATAAAGTTGCAATAGTAATTTACTTTACCCATAAATGCTTCCAATTGCTTTAAATTTGAGGGCGGTTTTAATAGACGTACAGCTTCTAATCCGGATGTGTCTGGCAAAATTCCAGCAGCACTAATCCGTCTTCCCAAGTATTCGATTTCGTCTTTGAAAAAGAAGCACTTTTCCTTTTTGCATTTGATTCCGTTTTCTTGAAGTATGTTTAAAACTTGCTCGATTCGTTTTAGATGTTCTTCGCTTGTTGGAGCTGAGATGATGATGTCATCTAGGTAGTTGCCACAACCTTCTATTCCCTTTAGAAGTTGCTCAAGATATCTCTGGAAGATTGCCGGTGCGCTGGCAATTCCATACGGAAGGCGCTGATATTGAAATAGGCCCAATGGCGTGTTGACGACCATGAATTGCTTTGTTGCCTCATCTAGTTCCATCTGAAGATAGGCGTCTTTTAGGTCTATTTTGCTGAATTGCTTACCATGACGAATTATGTGGAATAGGGACTCTTTTGTTGGTAATGGATACTGCTCTATGTCGATTTGTGCGTTAACTGCTTGCTTAAAGTCACCACAAATCCGAATGGCTCCACCTGGCTTAGGTGCTAACACAATGGGGGATGCCCAGTTGCTAAATTTGATCGGTTTCCAGATATTGGCTTCCGTGAGACGATTTGCTTCGGCTTTGAAATGTTCCAATTGAGCAAATGGAATTTGACGGCTTTTGCAAAATTTGGGTGTTGCTGTAGATTTTAAAAATACGATGGCTTTGAAATCTTTTATGGTACCCATGGCAGGCTCGAACACTGACTTATATTTGCAGCAAAGCTCGTTAATTCGAATATTTTCTTGCTCATAAATCTTACATATTTGGACAATGTCGAATCCAAATTTTTTAAATAAATCTGTTCCGAAAGATTGGCTTCGTCTCTTTTACTAGTAACAATGATTACAATATTTTCGACTTTTTCTCCACACTTTGCGACAGTGTGCAATTCGCCTAGTATTGGTATTGGAATGTGTGTATATGCGAAAAATTGTCTGGAACATTCTTGCAATTTTGGTTTATTCAGTAATAAATATGTTTCAAAATTTATCACTGAAGCTGTTGATCCTGAGTCCATTTGAAAAGTAATAACTTGATTCAATATTTTGACATCAATTAGCTTTTTACGATTTTCGTTTTTGACTTGACCCGTTATAGTGTTTACTTCTTCCATTAAATTTGCTTCTTCTCTTTTTTGTGTCTGCGAATTACTTTTGTCTTGCTTTGACATACACACGACTGATATATGGCCTTTTCTACCACATTTGTAACATACGGCGTCACGATACTTGCATCTCTCTCTAGTGTGAGACGTTCCACACCCAGAACACGACTTCCACGAGTTTTTGCACTGTTTCTCTTTGTTCGGTTTATTCTGATACTTTTTGAATGTATGGATCGCGTTGAGTGGAACTTGACTCTCTCTCTTGTCTTTAAGGGTTGCAACGGTTTTTGTCGTTGTCTCATAGGTCTCCGCAACCATGAGCACATCTTCAAGAGTCGGCTGGTGCTTTTGAAGATCAGCTGCCCGTACTGCATCATACGGGGTATGTACGATGATCTGATCCCGGATCATTTCATCTACGTAGTTGGACAAACAACCTTGTGCAGAACACACAAATTGACATTCACGAGCGATCCCGCGCAAATCGGCTACCCACTCTTTGTGTGTTTGACCATGTGCCATCTCTTTCTTAAAAAATTCGTAGCGCGCTGCTACAATATGACGCTTAGTTGTGAAATGTACAGTAAGTTTGTCTGTGAGCTCTTTATATGTATGTGTGTTTAAGTTGCTACTCCCGAAGAGATTTTTAAGAAGCTCGTACAAACTGACGCCACACCAAGAAAGAAAATATGCTTTTTGTTTTTCGTCTGCACTGACCGAATATGCATTAAAATGTTGCGATAACTGTTCTAGATAAGACTCCCAATTTTGATTGTCTTTGTCAAATTTGTGAAATGGAGGACACATAGCTAATTCACCCGCGTGGCTTGAATTACTAGCACTAGATGAAGAATTATTTCCAAGAATTTCTCTCATCCATTGTCGTTGTTGTTCTAGAATGTTCGTTGTGAATTGCTGTTGCTGGGAAAGCAATTCTTGAAATTCCGCGCTTTCTATTGGCATCTTGATGAGAATCAATGACTGACCAACTAGATTTTACACAATTATTGTAGCTAAACGTTTTAATTTGTTTTTTGCCTCGTCGCCATTAATGTTGTGTCCACAGAAGAGAGGTACGCGTGTTCTTCTTGAGAGCTTGTGCTAGACTGACCGTTTATTGATGTTTAATGACAATGTTACCATATCTAAGGAATACTAGGTTTTACAATGTTGGGAAATGCTTATTTTAGATTTTAAATGATACATAACAGTAGTTTTAGTGCAATTGGATTTGGAAGGCGAAGAAAAACCCATAGCCTATATCTCCAAAAAGCTAAACGCGGCACAAAGAAATTACAGTGTCACGGAACGTGAATGCTTAGCAGTAGTTTGGGGTGTAGAACGCTATCGTTGTTATCTAGAACTTCAACTTGGTTGATGAAGCAGTCCAATCTTAAAGGTCGTCTAGCGAGATGGGCTATGCAATTGCAAGGATATAAATTTGAGATAAGTCATAGAAAAGGACGAGAACATATAGTACCAGATGCATTGTCGCGTATGTACTCTGAAGAGATCGCGCAATTAGACTCATTTGGGCCAGAAATTGATTTATCTTCAGACTGTTTTAAGGATGAAGAGTATCAAAAATTAAAGGAAAAAGTACTACAAAATGTGCAGTCATACCCTGATGTCAAAGTCATGGATAACTTGGTGTATATTAGGACTGAACATGATGATGGTACCGAGGAGAGCAGAAAGAAAATGTGGAAATTGTGGGTGCCGCAAAGAATGACCGCAGAAGTTATTTCACGTGCGCATGATTCCACTATTACAGCTCATGGAGGCATGGTAAAAACCGTGGAACTAATAAAAAGACATTTATATTGGCCAGGGATGGTTTCCGAGATTCGGAAATATGTGCGTAATTGTGAGGTATGTAAGTGTACTAAACCTCCTAATAGGACATTAAAACCACCCATGGGTAAACAGGCAGTGTCTGAACGACCGTTTCAACGTTTGTACATCGACCTCTTAGGACCATATCCAAGGAGTAGAAAAGGAAACATAGGTTTACCTTTTGTGTTAGATCATTTGACCAAATTTCAATGGCTTTGTCCAGTAAAAAACTTCACGACAAAACCAATTATAGAGTATCTTCAAAGTCAGATTTTTCTATCCTATGGAGTGCCAGAAATTTTAGTAAGTGATAATGGAGTGCAGTTTAAATCAAACGAATTTAATTCATTTTTAACTACGTTTGGAGTTCAGCATACTTATACAGCTGCATATTCTTCTCAATCAAATGCTTCAGAGAGAGTGAATCGCTCGATCGTGTCCGCTATTCGTTCGTATTTAAAATCTGATCAAACAGAGTGGGATACCCATATCCAAGAAATAAGTTGTGCCATAAGAAATAGTTATCATCAAATTTTAAAGATATCTCCATACCATGCGGTATATAGATTAGATAGGATAACGCATGCAAGTCAATATAAACTGCTAAGGAATTTAACAATGTTAGATGAACCAGTAGTACAGCTCGATCGAGATGATCAGCTTAAATTATTACGATCAAAGTTACGATAAAACTTGAAAAGTGCAAATGAACAACAAGCCCAGCAATATAATTTAAGAACCAGGCCTATCTGTTTCAAAGTTGGTCAGGAAGTTTTTAGAAGGAATTTTAGTAAAGGAATTAATGCGAAACTTTGCCCGGCGTTTCTTAAAGCTCGTGTTCGTGAAAAACAAAGGAATTCATACTATATTCTAAAAGATTTACAAGGGAAATTAGTAGGAACTTTCCATGCGAAGGATATTCGTCAATAAATATTGTAATATCACAGACTTTCACATTTCTGTTGAATTCGTGACGTTGAATAAACTACGAATTAAACAGTGGTGTAATGTACAGGAATTTCAGTTATTTTAAAATTCAACTGATTTCGCTTATTTAGTATTTTTGTTGTTGTTATCGATATTTGCTAAAGTGGTGAGAATCGAAATTTAGGTAACCAGCTGAAAAAAGAATGAACTAATTGGCAACGCCACACAGCTGATCGGTTGGTTTTGCATTGTTTTACATTATTTTTCTATAAATGGAGTTTGGATAAAACAATAAGAAGAATAAGGCAAAAGAAACTTATTCAACAGCGTGGTTTTTGGAAAAGTGTTCTTTCTTTTCTCCACGTGAATTCCAACTGATCGGACGTATTTGTCCAAAGTTTTAAATAACCCAGTAGGGGAGTGCACCATAACCCCTACGTGCGAAAATAAAAGTTTATGCGTGTGTATGTGTTCAAGAGATTGATCAATGGAAATAGTTTCCATCAAGTATTGGCAATTTTTCTATTAATTCGCCTTACTGGACATTTCTTTGAGACACCTGTCTTCGGCAAACTTGCCCCAGCAGTCTCAAATTTTTGTGAGTGAACTGTTTGCGTCAGTCAACGGCTTGAACAGACGATCAATTGTGGAAATCCGAGAGTTAAATATATTTAACTTTTGCCTCGGATTGTAGTAAGGATACGGCGTTAGCGAAGCAAAGTGAAATTCGAATGTTGCAACATTTATAATTGTCAACATCGCACTTTCGTTTATCCTGTCTCTCATGTAATCCAGACCATACCAGCAGAACACGTGTAGGATTCTAAACCTAGAAGGATGTACGAAACCTAACCTTTTTCCCCATTGTAACCTAACCTAAAGCATGAAGGATGAACAGTAGAAGGAAGTATTCAATCTACCCTTTCTACGAACAAAACCTAACCTCACTCAACACGTTATGTAAATGAGAAGAGCATTTTCGAATTATTTTGAAGTATAACCAAGGCGTATACTTTGCCTAAGGAGATTTTTTATTCGTCTTCGGAACGGACGAAATAATCAGGATTAAGTGAAATGAGTCAAAATAGGGCTCCCCAGTAGTTTAGAATCAATTTTAAGATAATTTTACATTGAATTTCATTTTTTTTGGTTGTTGGCTAAATGGTTCAATTTTAAAGGAAATGGAATTCAATGGCAGTGTATATTTTCGTTAGTTAATAATTTTCATTTTTTAGAATTTGAGTATGCATGTAAATTTACAATGTAACTAGATGCTTTAGCTCTATTTGGAATATGTAAACCTTCCTATTTACAACAGCGACAACAACACAACGAAAGATCTTTCTGCGTGGGAAAAATTAACAAGCTGTAAGTGTATCAAAAACCAATTTTCCTTATGTTTTTATAAATTTATATGATGAACTTAATTTATTCGGGTGAGCATTAGCATTTAATACATTTAATAATATATGTCAATGACATGACATACATAGAGCAAAACATTGTAGAGAGTGAATTTGTGTGGATATTAGCGTAATCACGCCACATAAATGTACAATTTTTTTTTCTTTTTTAATTGATTTTTTCTTTTGAACTAATGTAAAAAGTTTAATTATAGTAAAGTTAGGAAATCATGAATATTAAGTAGTAGAGTAATCATTAGTAATAAGAACCAATATGCAACATTTGCAACCTTTATAATCGGAATTGTACCGAGATTCAGCTATTTAGCTAAACATTGTTTTGAAAATGAAGAATTTTTGGAGATCAAATTGATCGAACCTATAGCACGATGATGCTAATTATTTTGAAATGTTTGAATAAATATTAAGTTTATTATGAATCATTAATTTCTTTAGTTCCCTGATGTAGAAAAAGAAGTCCTAGCTTTCTTTTTGGGAGTCTGCGATAACTTGCGCTGACAGGCTCATGGTAGGGTGGGTACAGACGCGGAGCGCAATTATCATCTATAGCGCCTGCAAGAAGTGATGTCCGTAACTCTTTTGTATTCTCCTCTAATAAAAATCTAGGCAAGGGATTCGGTTAATATGGATAGCCGACATACATAAAATACGCTGTGAAAATACTAGCTATGACGTTCACAAAGAACCCCCCACAGGCTGTTTTTGCTAGTCGTTTATGAATCCCATTGAGCAGTCATATGCATACTAAACATCTTCTCTAAAGTCTATCACACGCGTTCTCAATATAATTCAAGTGGTTCGGTTAACTCTAGTTGGAAATCGAGGTATAGTCCTGGTGGAACAGCGGGAGTAGGTTTATCCGTTCTGCCTCCATTTTATTGAGCAAAAGGATCGCAGTGTCACTAACCTTTGTGTTTTGTTGACCTATGTCGACAGTTACAGGGTGTAAAACAGGAGTGTTAGACTGCTACTTTATTTTATTGATATATATGTGTAGTTCTCTTTAGCTAATACATATATAAGGCGGGATGTCCCAATTTTTTTTGAGATTTGGTCGTCTTGTGATGCTTATTACAACGAGGAGCTTGTTCCATATCTATTGGAACTGAGACTGTCGAGGAAAGTACAGAAGACTAAAGTAACTGTCAACTGTCAGAGACCACAAATGAGAAAGAAGGAGACAGCAACACTGATGTCTTGCTGAAAAAATTGTGCCATTTACTGCGACCACAATTCTTCGACATAGTGGCGCCTCAACGCCAGACACAAAACGAAACGCACGATTCACTGACGGGGCACGACAGCGGCGGGGAAAACGAAGGCTGCGAAAATAAATGGCAGCAGAACTAATTGGCGCGCAAAACCAGCGTCGTGAACCAGAACCAATTGACGCGCAAAACCAGCGTCGTGAACCAGTGTTGGTAAACCAACGCTCGGAGGAAATGTTGGAAAGCGGCTTTTCGTCAGCTGCAAAATTCAAATTAGCAAAGGAACCGTTGTTGGAATTTAATGGGAACTCGTGACTCGTTACATTTCTAGCTATTTCCAAATCTATATGGCATCTCTGCAATGACAAGGACTCAAACTCCGACCGCTCTCCACGTTCATTTTCGCCTTCCCCCATTTTCAGGGCGGCATTAAGGTCTAACTTAAAATATCATTTTTAACGACTATTAAATAAAAAAATTACTTTTATTGAATTTTTTAGAAAAAAACACTTGACTTTTCCATATGACAACGGTGGACTCTTATATAATCCATAATATTTATGATTATGTGAAATTAAATGTATCTTTTCTGGTAAATAAGAGATTTTAATAAGTGAAACATCACTGCCTGAGTCTATGAAGCATGCCCGTAGCGGCCGCCTTTGTAGTTTTTCTCGCTGCTCGCTGTACCGCTGAAAGCCTGAAAATGCACGGCGTAATTCTGCAATGCACTTGAATCCTTAAATCTGCGCTTGAATGCGGAGTCCCTCCACAGGAATCCCCTCAATAGCTTTGTCTACTCGCTCCTCTTCGCTGATGCAGATAACATCTGACAGCCTGGCCTTCTCATCGATGTAACTGACCAAACTCTCATTGGCGCTCCAAATTCGAGACTCGAATAAGCGCCTGGCATCTGCTGGAGACACAGTTTTCCCAAACGTTTGTTTGAGAGAAAAGTTGATAAAATAGTTAAAGAAAAAAATTATAAGAATAGAATAGTCACTTAAGAATGTAACCCCGAAGGTGAGGACGAGGAAATTGTTAGCGAAATAAATAAGGGGATTGAGAGCGAAATTGTTAGCAAAATAGTGAATGAAATTGATAGCAAGTGAAACAGAGAATTGAGATAGAAGCCAAGTGGTTACGAAAAGTAAATTGGATCCACAATTCAAAAAAAAGTATTCTTTCATTTAATAGTCGTTGATAATGAGTCTATGAGCCATGAAGTAATTTTGGGAAGAGATTTTATAAAGTTAGACTTAAATGCCTTGGAAATTGTTAGCGAAAAAAATAAGGGGAAAGATAGCTAAATTGTTAGCGAAATGGTGAATGAAATTGAGAGGAAGATTGTTAGTGAAACAGAGAATGGATGTAACCAAGTAAATTGGAGTATGCATCACCCATTGTGTTAGTGCCTAAGATAGCATGCGAGTTAAGGTTGTGCATTGACTTTAGGAGATTGAACAAAGTTTTGGTTAAAGATAACCCTATACCTTTAATAGACGATTTATTAGACAAGCCTGGCGACAAACGATTTTTTCCTAAATTGAATCTAAAAGTTGTCTATTTTCACGTTTTAATGGAGGAAAACTCAGTTAAATATACATCTTTCGGCACGTCGTTAGGCCAGTTTGAGTTCCTCAGGATGCCAATGGGTCTGAAAACTCATCATCAGTATTTCAAAGATTTGTGAACAAAGTTTTTGCAGATATGATTAGAGGTAGTAAAGTAATAGTGTATCAAGACAATATCATGGTAGCAAGTAGAACCGCCCAAGAGCACCTGGATTTACTGGAAGAAGTTTTTAGAAGGATAATCAGAAACAAGCTGGAATAGATAAGTGTGAGTTCTTTCAGTCAAGTATTAAATACTTGGGATTTCTCATATCGGAAGAGGACATTAGAGCCGATGACAAAGGCGTAGATGCGGTTAAGAACTTTCCCATAGCAACAAATGTTCACACAGTAAGAAGTTTCTTGGGATTGGCTTCTTATTTTCGTCGTTTTATTAGAAACTTTTCGTTAATTGCAAAACCACTCTATGACCTATTGAAGAAAGATAGGGTGTTTAAATTTGGAAAGGAAAAGCTGTAGTGTTTTTCGTTGCTCAAAGATAAATTAGTAGAATCGCCGGTGTTGGCAATATATAACCACAAAGACGAAGTAGAGCTGCATTGTGATGCGAGCGCGTTAGGCTTTGGGGCAATGTTAATGCAAAGGAAAGAAGACGAAAAACTGCACTGTTACCGCCGTCATTACAAATTTAAATATTAACCGTCAACCCGAAAATACTGGGTTATGGCAGCCCTGAAAATACCATGGTATGGCAGCCCTGAAAAACACGAGCGGGACCGACCGAGAGTTTGGCGTCAGTCTGTGATGGCACCAGGGGAAGAAAGCGACAAACTTTTTTAAAGCGTCTCGTTAAAAGATTTATTAAAAGCGTTAGGAAGCCTTCTTCGTTTAAAATGTCAAATTACATCACACATGTTGTAAAATCGCGCTAAATAAACTAAATGCTATATAAACTGTTACTTAAGTTTGTTTTAATACAAACAAAACCCCGTGCGTCACATTTCTTTAAAAAAGTTTATTGAGGTTAAAAAGTTTCCGCGTGCCCGAATTTCACCATATGTATCAAGTGCAAATACATAAAGACACACATATACATGTATATTAGAGCGTAACTACACATAAAGTGTTCAAAGCCATGCATGTGTAAAAAACCTTTAAGTAGTACATGCACAAATTGCAGGGGATAAATTCATAGCACAATATAATCGGAAACCAATAGACTAAAACAAATCCAAAGCATCATGAATAAAGATCAAGACATTTGTAGTGCCTGTAACAAGAGTCGCCTAAACAGTAGTACCCAACATTGGGTTCAATGCGACAATTGCCAGAAATGGTACCACTTTCAATGTGCTGGAGTCAATAGCTCAATAGCAGAGGCTGAATGGATTAGCAACAGCTGCCAACAAGCGCTGGACAACGTGGCATCAACAAGCACTGGTCGTGACCCGTCAACAGGAGCGCCCAATATACCAAGTGCCAACAAGGCCACCGAACAACATTGCCCCGAATCTAACGCGGCAAATACGTCTTATCTCGGCAAACTAAACTTAGTCGAGCAAACTCAATCGCCAAGCTCAAATTATTTGATGTTGGCAATGCTGGAGGAAAGGCGGGAAGCCGAAAAAAGATACATCGAGCAAAAATACAACTTGCTTGCACAGCAGCAAGGAACGCAGGTAACGTGTTTCCAATTAAATGGACCTACTGCTTCTCAGCTAGCCGCAAGGCAAGTTTTACCTGCAGATCTACCCATCTTTAACGGAAATCCAGAGGACTGGCCAATCTTTATTAGCATGTACGAGAACAGCTGCCGTATAGCGGGGTTTTCAAACGCCGAAAACATGCTACGACTTCAGAAGAGCCTCAAAGGTAAAGCCTACGAACTAGTTCGTGATAAGCTACTGCTGCCAATACTGGTTCCTGATGTTATTAATACGCTCAAGACATTCTTCGGACGCCCGGAGCAAATACTCGATCGATTGATCGACAAAATAAGAAAATATACGTACACAAGGATAAATTAGAATCCATCGTTGATTTCGCAATGGCGGTGAGAAACGCATGTGCAACCATGGAAGCGTGCAATTTAACCTCACATTTAAATAACCCGATGCTTCTTCGAGAACTTATCGACAAACTACCCACCCAGCAAAAGTTAAACTGGGCTATGCATCCACGTAACGAATCCATCCCGGTTATAAAATCATTTAGCGATTGGTTGTACAAAATAGCTGAGGCCGCAGCCACTGTCATGCCTGGCCAAAGCACTAAGGCCAATAATGTCAACACACACTCACAAGCACATCAACAACCACAGGAAGGACCAAATAATCGAGAGAATGGGTGGCAACAAAACTGTAAGCCGAAGCTACAATGCGTGATGTGTGCTTCCACGGATCACCAGGTTGCTCTATGTCAAAGCTTCAAGCGACTGTCGGTTGACGATAGGCAACGAATAATAAACGAAGCCAAGGTATGCTACAGGTGCCTCAAAAGTCACCGCCGTAAATGCTTCTCTAATCGTGACTGCGGAATCGACAATTGCAACTCAAAACATCACCCGCTTCTTCACAAAGGCACAGGCAGAACCGAAGTTGTTACTGCTCATCATATAGACAATGTAGTGGAAGGACAATTTTTTCGTGTTGTACCCATCAAACTGTATGGAGCCAATGTAACCTTTAACACGTTCGCATTTTTAGATGAGGGCTCATCAGTCACTCTCATCGATGAAAGCATTTTGGACAAGCTGAAGATCTCTTTAACGCCAGAGCCAATTTGCCTGCAATGGACCGGTGAAGAAACCAGAAACGAAGAGGACTCCGTTAAGACCCACCTACAAATCTCGGAAGCGGGAACTGACAAAAAGCTATGGTTCCACAACGTCCACTCAGTAAAGAAATTAGGATTGCCGAAACAAACCATCAATGTTGAAGAACTATCCAAGCAATATCCTTATTTGCGTGGTTTGCCGCTAAAGTCGTACCAAAACGGTACACCACTAATTTTAATCGGCAGCAACAATTGGAATCTAGCAATACCCCGCAAAATCCGCGAGGGCAGACGAAACGAACCCATTGCTTCAAAGTGCACATTAGGATGGTGCATCCAAGGATCAACAAACTCAAGCAAACACGTAACAATGCATCATTGCGAGTGCAATTGGAGTGAAATAGATAAAGCCATAAAGGAAAGTTTCACAATGGAACCAATCGCATCTAGAGAATTGCAATCCAAAAACGATAAAAGGGCGAAGGGCATTCTCGAAGATACCTGCAAAAAGGTCAATGGTCGATACGAAGTCGGCCTACTCTGGAAAGACGACACAGTCATTTTACCCGAAAGCTATACCGCAGCGCTGAAACGCCTCCAATGCTTACGGGCCAAAATTAAAAGAACGCCGGAACTGTTTGATAAAATTCAATCACAAATTGACAATCTATTAGAAAAAGGATATGCATCGGAGCTCAGACCAGAAGAAATATCCGATCGAAAGGAACGCGTCTGGTATCTCCCAATATTTATTGCTTTAAATCCGAATAAGCCAAACAAAATACGACTAGTATGGGATGCCGCCGCCAAAAGTCATGGAAAATCGCTGAATGATTTTATGCTTACTGGGCCTGATTATCTAAATCCATTGACTTCTGTTCTAATGGCCTTCAGAGTAGGACGGATTGCCGTGTGCGCAGATATAGCCGAGATGTTTCATCAAATAAACATTCAGGAAAGCGACATGCACGTCCAGCGGTTCTTATGGCTCAATAAAAACGACCACACTCCAAGGATCTTCGTTATGCGCGCGATGACATTTGGAATTAATTGCGCACCTTGTATTGCCCACTATGTACGCGATAAAAATGCAGTAGAATACTTTTCTGACTGGAAGCGCCTATATCGAGCAGTGGCCAACATCATGCTGTACGCCCAAAAGTTACGCGCTAAGTGTTCGGGAAAGCCTCTACCACAAACCCTAAGCCCCGAAAATATACAAGCAGCAAAATCTCTTTTATGCAGACAGGCCCAATTAGCGACGTACTCAAATGAAATCAATTCGCTCAAAGACAAATCAGTGGTGGACAAGTCAAGCTCATTAATTGCTTTAAATGTTTACCTGGACTCAGAAGACATCATCCGCGTGAAGGGCAGGTCAGACAGTATAACTTCTGACGGTGACGCAATCGTAATCCCAAGACACAGCAGAATTGCCTTTTTAATTGCAAAGGATTATCACGAAAAATCTCACCATATATTTCACGAGTGTACTATCAACCTTATTAGAAGCGTATATTATATACCACGCCTAAGAGTCCTATATAAAATGTCCGAAATGCATGCCAACACTGCAAAATATCCACAGCGAAGCCTCAAGTGCCACAAATGGCACCTATACCGATCGCCAGACTAGCGAGAGAAATCTTCTCCGACAACGGAACCAATTTCAAAGCTACGGAAAAACTAGTTAAGGAGGAACTTGTGAAGATTGACTTCGATCAAATCGCCGTTCACTATGAAGCTATAAAATGGCGTTTTAACCCACCAGCTGCACCCCACATGGGAGGAGCGTGGGAACGTTTGGTCCGGACTGTAAAATCCGTCCTAAAGGCCATTTGCCCCTCTAGCAACTTTAATGACGAAACACTTCGAAGTGCCTTAATGGAAGCCGAATTTATAATTAACTCCAGGCCTCTAACGTTTGTTTCTTTAGATACAGGTGACGATGAAGCGCTTACACCCAACCACTTGCTTCTGGGATCAAAAGCGGGCTACAAACCAGTATCAGGAAATGTCGCCGACCTAAGGTTACGATGGCATCAAACGCAATCGTTTGCTGATCGCTTCTGGAAAAGATGGGTGAAGGAGTACACACCAACATTAACTCGACGCAGCAAATGGTTTACTAAGCGTCCACCAGTCGATATCGGAGATGTAGTTATTGTCGTGGACGATAATCTGCCGAGGAACCTGTGGCCAAAAGGCCGCATAACCGATGTCGTAACCGCCAAAGATGGCCAAGTTCGCAGAGCAACCATATGCACACCAAACGGCATCATGATACGCCCCGTTTCCAAAATTGCTGTTCTAGACGTCGGATTAAAGGAAAGTGAACATCCTGAGGTCGTTCACGGGGGGGGGAATGTTACCGCCGTCATTACAAATTTAAATATTAACCGTCAACCCGAAAATACTGGGTTATGGCAGCCCTGAAAATACCATGGTATGGCAGCCCTGAAAAACACGAGCGGGACCGACCGAGAGTTTGGCGTCAGTCTGTGATGGCACCAGGGGAAGAAAGCGACAAACTTTTTTAAAGCGTCTCGTCTCGTCTCGTTAAAAGATTTATTAAAAGCGTTAGGAAGCCTTCTTCGTTTAAAATGTCAAATTACATCACACATGTTGTAAAATCGCGCTAAATAAACTAAATGCTATATAAACTGTTACTTAAGTTTGTTTTAATACAAACAAAACCCCGTGCGTCACATGCACCCTGTTTTCTATTTCTCAAAACGGACGTCTGATGTAGAATCAAAGTACCACGGTTTCGAATTAGAGACTTTGGCAATAGTATATGAAGTCCGCAGGTTCAGAGTTTATTTACAGGGAAGATATTTTAAAGTACTTACAGATTGTAATTCGCTGACTCTCACTCTGATGTGATGTAGATGTACGAACATACTTGTTGTAGATACAAATAGTTTTGAAGACAATCTTGTTATAAGCCAGAACAGGGAGGAAAAGTTACGCGAAGTAAAAAGAAAAAACCAGAGGGCCGGGGCTAACTTCGACCCCGTCAAAGTTTGTATACCCTTGCAACTTTTATGGTAACTCTTTCCTTACCTATAGCCATCAAAATGGAAAAACGCTCAAGCTAAAAAGCTTAATGTTTGCGAAAGAACGGCCTACAATCTTAGCATAGGAAAAAACTAAGATATTGATCAAAGTCACTGTTTTCCACCGATCGTTCGTATGGGAGCTATATGATATAGTAACCCGAACTTTATCAAATTCAGCACAGTCATTAACAGATATATTAAACTAACAAATGTTTAATTTGAAAACAATCGCGTCAAAAGTAACGAAGTTATTGACAAAAGTCACTGTTTTCGTAAGATCGTTCCTATGGGAGCTATATGATATTGTCACCCGATCAAATTTGGCACAGTCGTTTATATGTGTAATTAACTCACCAATATTAAATTTTATGACAATAGCTGAGAAAATAACGAAGTTATTAAGAAAAGTCACTGTTCGTGACTTTGTCTTTTGTATGGGAGCTATATGATATAGTGATCCGATCCGGCTGAATCCGAGATATACAACGCCTGCAGTATATACAAGCCTACATGCAAAATTTTAGCTCTGTAGCTCTTACGAACTAGGAGGAGTTTGCGTTGATCCAGACGGACGGACAGACGGACGGACGGACGGACGGACGGACATGGCTATTTGAACTCGTCTCGTCGTGCTGATCAAGAATATATAGACTTTATATGGTCAGAAATGCTTCCTTCTATGCGTTGCACACTTCTGACCAAAATTAATATATCCTTTTTGCAAGGGTATAAAAAGTAAGCTCTCGAGCCTGTTCTGTGATAGCCAAACCTTTTCGGCTGACATATTAGCTTTCTCTGAAACTTGGCTTAACTCCTCTGTTTTGGATAATGAAATTCTTTCTAATAACTTTATTTCTTATAGGCTTGATCGTGTTGGGCGTCGTGGCGGTGGAGTACTTATTGCTGTCAAACTCGAATCTGTGTTCAAGTGTTGTGCCGATTGATCTGCCCTTAGGTGTTGAGTTTATTTGCGTCGAAATTACATGTTCCAACTTTAGCTTATATATTTCTGATTCATATATTCCTCCAGCTTCTGATATAACGACCTATATGCATCATGCTGATGCTTTGCAAACTATTTTCAATCGTCTTAAAGATCGCGATTTCCTTATAGTTTTAGGTGATTTCAACTTGCCTAATATTTCTTGGCTTGTTGATGATAATCTATCTTTCTTAATTCCTTCATCTCAACATGTTTTTCTTGATAGCCTACTTGAATGTCCGCTATATCAGTTGAATTCTTTCCTTAACTCTTCTAAAAGAATCCTTGATCTTGTTTTTGTCTCTGATCCCACTGTTAGTGCTGTATCCCGAACACAGCCCCTAGTGAAACCTGAAGAGTCCTATCACCCTACCATTGAACTTACTATTTCTTACAATTCCGTTACCAATTCATTTAATAACATCGCAAATTCTCGTCGTAGATGTTTTCGTAAAACAAATTTCAATCTTCTTAATAGCCTTATTTTCTCTTTTGATTGGTCATTTCTATTTGAGTGCTGCGATATAGATCGTGCAGTGAAGTTTTTCTACTCTGCTCTTAATTCTCTAATTGATAAATGCGTTCCTTATGTGAATGTCTGTACCGTCTCCAGCGCGCCAGTCTGGTTCACACGTAGGCTCTCTAATCTCCGTAACATTAAATCGAGATATTTTAAAAGATTTAAAAAAACTGGTTCGCGACTTGACTATGCAAATTACTGTGTAGCCAAATCTCAATTTTGTCTTTTAAACCCTCAATGCTACAATAATTATATCGTTCGCTGTAAGGTTGAATTTTATAAGAACCCCAAAAGACTATGCAAATTACTGTGTAGCCAAATCTCAATTTTGTCTTTTAAACCCTGAATGCTACAATAATTATATTGTTCGCTGTAAGGTTGAATTTTATAAGAACCCCAAAAGATTTTATAACTTTGTTAATTCCAAAAGACGCTCTAATGTACTACCCTCCATCTTCAGACTTAATGACCAGACTGCTAATAATGATTCAGATATTGCAGATCTGTTTGCTAAATTCTTTCTGTCGACTTATTCTACTACTGTTTCGGAACCCACGCCCTATCCCTTTTCAATCCCACATTTAAATTGTATGTTTTTTCCTAGTATTACTGAAGACTGCATTATCTCTAGCTTGTCATCTATGACGTCTTCCTTCGTTCCCGGTCCTGATAATATACCTAGTTGCATTCTTAAAATGTGTTCGAATTTCCTATCTAAGCCTTTATCTCGGTTATTCTTTATATCGAGTGAGACTTGGACCTTTCCCGCTTTTTTGTTTCTAACTACCGTGGCATTGCCAAACTTTCGGCAATACCAAAGCTGTTTGAGAAAATTATTACGTCTTCCCCTTCAACACCTATCCAGATCCACTATTTCTCCTTGTCAGCATGGATTCATGAAAGGTCGTTCGTCGCTTACTAACCTTTTAGAATTGACTACCCTTGTACACCATGGCTTCCGTAAAAAGTGTCAAACTGATGTTATTTATACTGACTTTAGTAATGCTTTCGATACGGTTGATCATTGCCCCAAGCCCAAAACTGTTGGCTTGGTTAAAGTCGTATCTTATTGGCAGAACCTAAAAGGTGTCTTTTCGTTCCTCGATATCTAAAACTGTTCGAGTTACGTCAGGTGTACCCCAAGGCAGTCATCTGTCACTGTTATTTACACTGTTTATAAATGATTTGCCTTTGGCCTTGGCTCATTCACGCGTGCTCATGTTTGCGGATGACGTCAAGATTTGTTATTCCTATAATGATCCTTCTTTCCAACAGTACTTGCAATCAGATCTCGATGCGTTCTGTGATTGGTGCCACGTTAATAAATTACACCTTAATGCCTCTAAGTGTTCTTTTATGACTTTCAGTCGTTTGTCTCATTACTCTGTTAAGTCTGTTCTGTTAGATTGTGTACCATCGTTCAAAGACTTAGGCGTGATGTTTGACCCAAAACTTTCATTTAATGTTCATATTTCATCTATTGTCAATAGAGCATGCAGCCTTCTTGGCTTCATTAAACGTTGGGCCAAAGAATTTGATGATCCCTATGTAACAAAGATTTTATACACTTCGTTAGTTCGCCCTACTCTAGAATTTTGCTCGCCAGTGTGGAATCCGCAATATGATGTTCACCAGCGTAGTATTGAATCGGTACAGAAGCAATTCCTTAAGTTTGCGTTACGCGGTCTTAATTGGGACCCGAGTCTTCGCCTACCTTCTTATTTTACCAGACTTCTTCTTATTAATCTTCCTTCACTTTACAACCGTAGACTCGTTTTTGGCATTCTCTTTCTCCATAAACTAGTCAACGGCGAAGTCATTTCTACTAATTTACTAGATACGCTATATTTTTGTGTTCCCTCACGTCGGACCAGAAACTTTTTTCCTATTCACCTTAGTAGATGTCTGACTAACTACTCTCTTCATGAACCTTTTTGTGTTCTTTGCCAATCTTTTAACAACCTTTCTCACCTAATTTCTCCTCATCTTTCACTTCTCTTCGCGCTATACTTTTTAATCATCTACAGCGAAACCAATAATAATATTCTGGACTTGGATTGGTTGCAACTCCTCCCTGACCACATTGGCTGTGAATCGGGGCATAGCTGGCACCTTATGCAAATAAAACACCTCCACCGGGTCGGGGATGTTTAGTTGTGTATATAGCTAAGCTATCTTTTTCAATTAATTACTATCTGTCTCTAGCTTAAGCTTTTTCGTCGACTGCTGTGTTAGTTGACGTAAATAAATAAATAAAATAAAGTTGGGATTTGCTAAGGATAAGCTATTTGAAATGAGAAACGGAATAATTTACAGGAAACCAATGACGGAAGGTTGTTGTTTTGTGTACCGAGTGAAATGGAAGAGTCAATCCTTTTCAAGTATCATAACGAACTAGATCATATCGGCAGAGATAAAGTAATGGAATATTGCACAGTCTTCCTAAAGGTAATCGACCCTTTGAACTAATTAACATTGATCATTGTGGTCCCATAGCATCAGAAGCAAAAAGCACTTGCTTGTTATTATTGAGGGTTTTACGAAATTCGCCAGACTATATCCAACAAAGACGACGAATACTAAAGAAGTGGTGCTAGCTCTTAAATACTATTTTAGGGCCTACAGTCGACCCTTTTCCATAGTATCGGATAGAGGAAGCTGTTTCACGTCATCAGAGTTCGAGATGTTTGAAACTCAGAATAACATTAAGCACATTAAGATTGCCACATGGTCCCCTCAAGCGTATGGCCCAATTGAGAGAAACCTATGCTTGCTAAATTATCGGAACCAGAGATGGGTATATATTGGGACTTGATAGTTGAGAATGTTGAACATTTTTTAAATAACACACTTCATAGGAGCATTTGGAGCCGAGCAAAAAGGCAAAGTCGGAGATGAGTTAAGAAAAGGACCAGAGCAGTTAACATTAAAAAGCATCACGACTAAAAATTCGGGGTAAAAATCTGTTTGTTTGTATAGTTTACAGTAATCATTAAAAAAGAAAAAAAAACCAAAACAAAAACAAAAACATGTATTACAATAGTTAATAATGAAGCGTAGATTTAAGTAAAGTAACGGGAGAATTTATCTGCGGTGAATAGAAAAGAAAATACCCTTTGCCAATAGAATAAGTAAATAAGAAAAATGTATTTTGAATAGAAGTTTAAGTTCCCACAACATGATTATATAAAATGATGAAATAGAATGAGCATTTGGGGTCCATTAACATATCATAATTTTTGTCTTTTGTTATTGGCCATGGACGGGAGGATATCCATAATGGCAGCCAATATCTAAGCTATACTAGATCTAGATATCATACATTGGGAGGAGTTCGCGTTATATAGCTAGTTGATTAACTTAGCGGTATTTTGTTGTCCTGTTAAATGAGACATCAAAAAGCCATTGCTTATTTTTGAAGTGAAAACTTCTTTAGAATCGTTGGGAGTGATTTGAGACTCGATGAAACGAAAAAGCGACACTAAAAAGAGACATACATATAGATCTTATATTATATAGCCTGCGAGAGAATGAGATGCGAAAATGAGATGCGTGCTTAACTACAGAACTCGACGGCAATTTACTAAGTGTCGACGTGGCTCTGTTGTTAGTGTGCTCTCTCGGCGATCGGGCGGCCGGGGTTCGACTCCCAGCTTGGTCGAAGTTTTTCATAATGCTTTTTATATATTTTGTGATACATTTTTATTTACTTTTTATACCCTTGCAGAGGGTATTGTAAAATTGGTCAGATGTTCGTAACGCACAGAAGGAGGCGTTTACGACCCCATAAAGTATATAAATTCTTGATCAGCATGAGAAGCTGAGTTGATATAGCCATGTCCGCAAAATTTTTTCTTCTAGAGCTATATGATATAGTGGTCCGATCCTAAGGACTTTCATACTTTATCTTAACCGGGTAATAAAAAACCCCAAAAAAAGACGGCTGAGTAAAACGCATACGCACAGACGGACGGACAGATGGACATGGCTATATCAACTCAGCTTCTCAGGTCGTAAACGCCTCCTTCTGTGCGTTACGAACATCTGACCAGTTTTACAATACCCTCTGCAAGGGTATAAAAAGTAAATAAAATGTATCACAAAATATATAATGAATGAATGCACAGCAACTAGAATCACTGTCTGTTCAGCTCTCTAAAGTGGGAGAAATATGTGCATGCGAACCAGATTGAGCAATGGAAAAACAGTTTTAATTGTGGCAATTTATATTTCACCGAATAAATCAATAAATAGCATCACGGAATTCATTCATGAAAATTTAATAAAGTATACACCAGAAGTATCGCGGATACTTAGAAAAGATTACGATAAAGTTCCAATGATTTTAAGTGGCGATTTTAACGTAAATTTTGCATAGGACACAGCGGTTCCTTTAATTAACTTTCTCAATACAACATTCAGTTTAAAAATGTGTAACAATCGCACTGAATCAACAACACGATCCAAAACAACAATTGACGCAGTATTTTAAAGATATGTTGACAACATCGAAACCAAAGCATTTGTATCATATTTTAGCTATCATAAGCCACTCGTATCATTTGTTGAAATTGAAAACAATGAGGATGAATAATAATAAAATGAAGAAAATAAAATTTGACCTTTATAGCAATATTATAATGAACCTATAATTATCCCGCTCCTAATACTGCTTTCGTCTCATTCTCTCTCAGCTTGTTTTACGGAAGGTTTCACTTCTATCGTGTCTAACCGTTAGACGAACTTTTTTTTAAGAATACAGTTCTCTCTTTTAGTTTTATTAGGGACATTATAATAAATTGCATGTAGTGATATGTTTCGAAAACTACAGCCACAACCCATCCCACCCGAAAAAGCTACGGTTACAAATTAGGGTCCCGATCCTCTGTAAGACATGACCAACACTACCCTGCTACAATACATAATTTTGGCGCCCAACACGTGGGACTCACAGGTCAAGGTCAACGTTTATATTTGGTATACATCGAAAGATTAAATGTAAGGCTTTGGTCTTGAGTGGCTCATGATAATGTAACTCGTCAAAGAGAAGTTTTTTATTAATTTATATTCACAGTGTAAGGAATTTGAGCAAGTTAGCAGAATCTGATGGTTGTCGACCAACATTTTAGTAGAAATACTTAGTTAAAAAACTCAAGAACCCCAAAAAAAATATTCGCTCAGGTTTAAAGCCTAGACGTATCACAATTAGCTCGTTTTGCCTTCACAGTTAACTTAATTTTCTTTAATTAGGAGACGTAGTAGTCGCGATTTGATTTGTATACACATTCGGAATTCGACTGATTGTATAAACTAAATTCAAATTTCGTTTCGGATAAGGAAAATTTTAATTTGCACCTATCCTCATTAAATAAAGTAAGTAAGTCGACTCGCCAACTTGGGTATACCATACACAAGGTGAAACAAATATTTAAATTTTCGAAAACCAAATGTATGTTTATTAAATTGTCTTAACAAACCTCACACCATATGCTATCTCGCTCACTCTACAAACACACGGGCACTCTTGCGCCACCACTAGCAAAATACGTTCATAAGCATTTCATTTGGAAGTTTCTTGTCCGATTTCAAAAAAATTTGGTAGTTTGGTAGAAATAGATAAGATTAATTAGTCTGCCAAATTTGATTGGGATAAGATAAGCAACGTCTGATACTAGGCATAGATTTAACTGAAAAAGATGTAATAAAACCTGACACATGACGAAAAAATATCCAAAAAAAATTGGGACATCTCGTCTTATATATGTACTAGTTAAAAATACCTTACACATATTGGCAGATATGTCTAACAACAGTTCCGGGAAGGCCATTGTATCAGTTTACAGTTATGCCTTTTGGACTCTGCAATGACGCAGCCACCATGTGCCGCCTGATGGACGAAATTATTCCACCAGAGTTACGTCATTGTGATTTTGGTTATCTTGATGACCTATGCATTGTAGCATCAGATTTTCAGTCTCATTTAGCAGTTCTGGTAAAAATAGCAGAACAATTTCGTAAAGCCAATTTGACGTTAAGAGAATTTGCAGTTTACAGTTATGCCTTTTGGACTCTAATGCCGCCGCAACCATGTGCCGCCTGATGGACGAAATTATTCCACTAGAGTTACCTCATTGTGCTTTTGGTTATCTTGATGACCTATGCATTGTAACATCAGATTTTCAGTCTCATTTAGAAGTTCTGGTAGGAATAGCAGAACCATTTCGTAAAGCCAATTTGACGCCTAAGTTGGCCAAGAGCCAATTCTGTGTGACAAAAAACCCTTCGTTAGGACATTTGCCGCCATTAGTTCCGTAGGCATATACTCCACGGAAATATCACCATTCTTATACATCGCTTGAATGAAGTGGTGACGCACGTCAATATGTTGTGTACGTGGATGGAATCCAAGCCCTTTGACCATATGTTGTGCGCTTTGATTATCGTTGAAAATGCGCCCAGATCCACATTCTATACCAATTCTGTTTAGGAGGGCCTTCAGGTATAGAGCCTCCTTTACTGCCTCCGACATTGCCAAGTATTCTGATTCCGTACTAAACAATGCAACAGTACGTAGCTTTCGTGCCTCCCAGCGTATGGCGGCACCAGCCAATATAAACGCTTGGCCAGAGTAGGAGCGGCGGTCCGTTAAATTGCCACCCCAATCTGCATCGACCAAGCCAAAAAGGTCATCTCCTGTCTTCCTGAACAGAAGTCCGGTCATCTTTGTGCCTTGAAGATAACGTAAAATGCGTTTTGATGCCTTCCAGTGATCAGCTGTGTAATTTGAGTTGAACTGACTCGAGAAACTCACTGCAGGACGAGTGGTTAATGAAAGAAACATTAAAGAACCTATTAATTTTATAAGGATACTTTCCCATCTCGTCTTCATTAGATTCTACAATATGGCATCGATGTACTTCTCTTGGGATAGAAAGACGCTCTGCTGCTCTTTGTTCTGTTTAAATTCTATTTCGTTTACATTGAAAAGATTTTTGTGCAAATCAATATAAATTGAATTAGATTTTATTAATTAATAATTTATATTTTTTTGTAAAGTATTAAAAATAATTATAAATAATAAAGTTTTAGTATTGTTTAAAGAAAAAATAATTTTAATAATAGTTTAATAGTATTGTAAAAGAAAATTGAAATAATTTGAAAAAATTTTATTATAAAAGAAAATTTAATTTATTGTACCTTGTGTATCAGCGTTTATTAAATAAAAAATATTAAATATTTTTCTCAATTCTAAAAGACTTAATATAATATAAAAGTTAATGTGATAAAATTATTTTAAATATTATATTATATTCTTTTTTAAAGGTATCTAGTTTTTCAATTTAGAAATTATAAATTTATTTTAAAAATTTTTTAATTAAATAATTTACAATTTTAATATTTTATGGATTAAGCTATAAAATAAATTTTTAAAAATGATAAATAAATTTAATAAATATATGCTTAGAATTAGCAATTGTTAATAATTATGTTATAATTTATTTTATAAATAAAATTATTTATTAAATTTTAATTATTTATTGAAATATTAATTTTAATTATTAAAATTAAGTTATAATGATAGAATTAGTATATTATATTGTAACCAGAGGGCCGGGGCTAACTTCGACCGTGTCAAAGTTTGTATACCCTTGCAACTTTTTTGGTAACTCTTTCCTTACCTATAGCCATCAAAGTGGAAAAACGTTTTATCTAAAAAGGCTAATGTTTCCGAAAGAACGGCCTGGTAAGAAGTCATCTGACATTTTGATAATGAATGCAAAGACTAGACGTTATTAGTTTTTTGAAGCAGAAGATAAATTAGGAAGGTGGACAGGCAACGGACGGGAGCGCTTATTGGGCGCAAACTCGTGTAAAACTAGGCCTCTGGCCAGAAATTAGTGTCAACCATAGCTGAGAAATACTCATTGGGTACTGTAATTTTAAAAGAGGAGATTTCGCGAGGCCTAGAAAACTTAAACTTTTGAATTAAAACTTTAGCAGGGAGATAAATAATTGTTTGCGATGAGGCACTACAGTTAGTGGAGGCTGAGGAGCATTGGGATCCGCAAGTGATTAAGAGCCAGCATGATCCTGTGATTGATCAGAGTTCCCGTGAGGGATAGATTGAGGTACAATAGGGCTTGTAATGGGTATTTCAATCTGAAAAGAAGAGCATAAAGAGAGACAAGAAGATGGTGTAGGCGAAAGTAAAATGGCAGACGATGTAATAGAGAGTGCTGGGGACTGCTTACGAGCCAACTCAAGGGTACATTTCTTGGGCAACTTCTCAGAAGGTGGAACAAACTTGAATTGCGACAATAAATGTACGCTAGAGTCACACTCGTTATACAGCTGTTTGGCCAGTTTGTTTAAAGAAAGAAACTTTAAACGAAGATCCCTATACATACGGCTAAAATCAAGCTGCTGGCTGGCACAAGATGGGCAAGTCCAGCGCATTAAGCCAAGCTCAGGCTTAGACACAGACAAAGTCTCATTTAGAAGTTCTGGTAGGAATAGCAGAACCATTTCGTAAAGCCAATTTGACGCCTAAGTTGGCCAAGAGCCAATTCTGTGTGACAAAAAACCCTTCGTTAGGACATTTGCCGCCATTAGTTCCGTAGGCATATACTCCACGGAAATATCACCATTCTTATACATCGCTTGAATGAAGTGGTGACGCACGTCAATATGTTGTGTACGTGGATGGAATCCAAGCCCTTTGACCATATGTTGTGCGCTTTGATTATCGTTGAAAATGCGCCCAGATCCACATTCTATACCAATTCTGTTTAGGAGGGCCTTCAGGTATAGAGCCTCCTTTACTGCCTCCGACATTGCCAAGTATTCTGATTCCGTACTAAACAATGCAACAGTACGTAGCTTTCGTGCCTCCCAGCGTATGGCGGCACCAGCCAATATAAACGCTTGGCCAGAGTAGGAGCGGCGGTCCGTTAAATTGCCACCCCAATCTGCATCGACCAAGCCAAAAAGGTCATCTCCTGTCTTCCTGAACAGAAGTCCGGTCATCTTTGTGCCTTGAAGATAACGTAAAATGCGTTTTGATGCCTTCCAGTGATCAGCTGTGTAATTTGAGTTGAACTGACTCGAGAAACTCACTGCAGGACGAGTGGTTAATGAAAGAAACATTAAAGAACCTATTAATTTTATAAGGATACTTTCCCATCTCGTCTTCATTAGATTCTACAATATGGCATCGATGTACTTCTCTTGGGATAGAAAGACGCTCTGCTGCTCTTTGTTCTGTTTAAATTCTATTTCGTTTACATTGAAAAGATTTTTGTGCAAATCAATATAAATTGAATTAGATTTTATTAATTAATAATTTATATTTTTTTTATAAAGTATTAAAAATAATTATAAATAATAAAGTTTTAGTATTGTTTAAAGAAAAAATAATTTTAATAATAGTTTAATAGTATTGTAAAAGAAAATTGAAATAATTTGAAAAAATTTTATTATAAAAGAAAATTTATTGTACCTTGTGTATCAGCGTTTATTAAATAAAAAATATTAAATATTTTTCTCAATTCTAAAAGACTTAATATAATATAAAAGTTAATGTGATAAAATTATTTTAAATATTATATTATATTCTTTTTTAAAGGTATCTAGTTTTTCAATTTAGAAATTATAAATTTATTTTAAAAATTTTTAATTAAATAATTTACAATTTTAATATTTTATGGATTAAGCTATAAAATAAATTTTTAAAAATGATAAATAAATTTAATAAATATATGCTTAGAATTAGCAATTGTTAATAATTATGTTATAATTTATTTTATAAATAAAATTATTTATTAAATTTTAATTATTTATTGAAATATTAATTTTAATTATTAAAATTAAGTTATAATGATAGAATTAGTATATTATATTGTAACCAGAGGGCCGGGGCTAACTTCGACCGTGTCAAAGTTTGTATACCCTTGCAACTTTTTTGGTAACTCTTTCCTTACCTATAGCCATCAAAGTGGAAAAACGTTTTATCTAAAAAGGCTAATGTTTCCGAAAGAACGGCCTGGTAAGAAGTCATCTGACATTTTGATAATGAATGCAAAGACTAGACGTTATTAGTTTTTTGAAGCAGAAGATAAATTAGGAAGGTGGACAGGCAACGGACGGGAGCGCTTATTGGGCGCAAACTCGTGTAAAACTAGGCCTCTGGCCAGAAATTAGTGTCAACCATAGCTGAGAAATACTCATTGGGTACTGTAATTTTAAAAGAGGAGATTTCGCGAGGCCTAGAAAACTTAAACTTTTGAATTAAAACTTTAGCAGGGAGATAAATAATTGTTTGCGATGAGGCACTACAGTTAGTGGAGGCTGAGGAGCATTGGGATCCGCAAGTGATTAAGAGCCAGCATGATCCTGTGATTGATCAGAGTTCCCGTGAGGGATAGATTGAGGTACAATAGGGCTTGTAATGGGTATTTCAATCTGAAAAGAAGAGCATAAAGAGAGACAAGAAGATGGTGTAGGCGAAAGTAAAATGGCAGACGATGTAATAGAGAGTGCTGGGGACTGCTTACGAGCCAACTCAAGGGTACATTTCTTGGGCAACTTCTCAGAAGGTGGAACAAACTTGAATTGCGACAATAAATGTACGCTAGAGTCACACTCGTTATACAGCTGTTTGGCCAGTTTGTTTAAAGAAAGAAACTTTAAACGAAGATCCCTATACATACGGCTAAAATCAAGCTGCTGGCTGGCACAAGATGGGCAAGTCCAGCGCATTAAGCCAAGCTCAGGCTTAGACACAGACAAACCAGAGAATTTGTCGTAGTCGCGGCCATTGAGGCCAGCACATTTTAAGTGAATAAGATTATCGCAAAGCCAACAAGATATTGCTCTATACTGATCATCAAAACGATCAGAATGCTTGTAAGTAGGTAAACAACAAGCCATTATAAAGCCAAAAGAAACACAAGGCAAAAAAAAAAAAATAAATTTATATATATAAGAATATATAGAAAAATTTAAATACACAGCACAAAGATAATTATCGATAAGAAATCAATAATTACAAATAAAACAAAGAGAACAGCTAGAGTGCACAGCACAAGAGATAGTGCAAGAACAGTTATAGCCCGAGCTTTGAGAGGCGTCTTTACAAAAGTGATTACGCGGGAGAAGCTGAGCACAAGCACAAAGCAATGGTGGGGGCGATGAGGGGTGTAACTGCAGAAGCAATGAGAGCAGAAGCTTCTTGATTTATTTATGTAATATTATTACAAATAGTACTTGTTTTATATAGAATTAATGTTATCGTTTATTGGAAGTTTATTACTAATTATTTGTGTATTAGGAAGAGTAGCATTTTTAACTTTGTTAGAACGTAAGGTATTAGGATATATTCAAATTCGTAAGGGTCCAAATAAAGTTGGATTAATACGAGTTCCTCAACGTTTTTGTGATGATTGATTTTCTGCCCTCACAGTCTAACCGATGTGAGTCACGCCACAGGCGAATACGTTTCGTTAAAGTCCTATCCTGGTTTTTTTGCATAACCCTTTGCAACCAAACGCGCCTTCTTTCGTGCCGTTGTCCTTTGTTTGGAACACCATTTTGTTTCCAATCACCTTTCGGTCTTTGGGCCGCTCAACAATTTCCCAGGTCTTGTTGAGAATTTGAGCCATAAACTCATCTTCCATAGCTCTTGTCCAGTTCTCAGCATCGCCACTGCCTTGGGCTTCCTTGATGGTTACTGGATAATCTGTAGCTACTGCAAATGCCATTTCGCACTCCTCGAATATATCCTCAGCTGAGTCTAGTTCATCTTGTTGATCAATGTGTTCGTCTGCCGAAAAATTTCTTCCTTGTTGATAGATTTTCCGTTGCCTACCACGCTGACCGGTTCTCATCAACTTTGATCGTCCTCTACCACGTATCTCACATTGAAATACCTCTACGGTATCATCCTCGTCGCTTGATCAACTACTCTCAGTCTCATCCACTTGGTCGCCTAGTGGAATATCTACGCCATTTTCTGGCTCGTCATAGAATTCTTGAAATTCGCTTTTGAATCCTGAAATGTTCATAAATTTAACATCATTGCTTATTAAAATCTCACGCCGTTTTGGTTGATACAGTCGATAGGCTTTCGACTATGATGAATATCCAAATAATATACATTTTGGACATCTTGACTCGAACTTGCCCTTGTTTTTCCCTTCATTAGTGCATACGCTTTTGTGCCAAAAGTACGCATGTGTCTCACACTCGAAACTTTTGCAGTCCAATACGTGTATGGCAACTCTCCAGATAATCCTTTTGTGGGACATCTATTTCTGATATAGCACGCCGTATTAATTGCCTCTGCCCAAAATGATGGTGGAGAGCCCGCTTGCTTCATCATACACCTGGCCATCTCTACAAGTGTCTTTCAGCTATACCATTCTGCTGCGGTGTGTGGGGTCAATTCCATGCTTGTTTAAATACTCATCGAATCCCTCTTGTTTCGATATTCCATTCCATTATGAGTATGAAACATCTTTCAACAAACATCTTTGGTGATTCATATCATTTAAATATTTCGAAAACTTCCGATTTTTCCTTGAGAAAATAAACTGAACAATATCTGGAAAAATCATCTGTGGATGTGATAAAATACTTATATCCACTCATAGACTGGGTACTAGAGCTGTTGAAACATCGATGGACTAGTGAGAGTGGTGACTTTGAAGACAGTCAAGGGACTCATGAATGGACAGGTAGCCAAACTGTGTCCTTTCCTGAATAGGCGAATCGGATGGAGAATGACACCAGCCCTACACCTAAGCGTTAAATTGTTACTTTCTCGCAATAACTTCGTTGTTTTGTGAGCTTGTGTCGTGAAATTAAATATTTATAAATTTGTTACACTAATAACCGACTGTGCCAAATTTGATCAAGATCGGGTGACTATATCATATAGCTGCCATAGGACCGATCGGTCGAAAACTTGGACGCGGTCAAACTTAGCACCGGTTGGATCGGTTGGCTGAAATCTTTATTTCAATGTTAATTCAAATTTCTCACATGTTTTTATTTTATCTTACATTTGTGTTTTTCTCTCCTCTTCACGCCTTTCCTGCTTGCCTAATTTTCTGTGACTAGCGCGCCGTCTTAGCGGGCCTCCGCTCTGTCACCAGTGCAAGCAAAGACAAAGTAAATTCTAACTGTTCTTCTTCGAATGAGAGAGAATAAAAACCGTTGGCGCGTTGGGTAAGCCTTTCTACTGGCGCGGGGCGGCAATTAAGCCTGCACCGCAACACCCCGTAATTCACCAGCGTCTTTGTGCGGTGGATTGCGCTTCGCACCTGTCCGTCTTTCCCACGATGAACGTCGATCACTCTTCCCTTTGGCCAAGTATTACGTTTAGCGGCATCGTCTATAATTATCACCCTGTCACCTACTGCTATCGGCTTGAGCTGCGGTTGGATTGTAGGTAGATTTTCTCTTAGCCACCTCTTCCAGAAACGGTCGGCAATTTGGCTGGCAACACGATACCCTTTTGCGAGTTGCGGACCAGACTGTTCCAGTGAACCGCTCTCACGTAGGCCACTAGAACTGCCTTTTAGAAAATGGTTCTGCGTTAATGCTTCCGATTCGGCGCTTTCTAAAGGCACATAGGTCAGAGACCTTGTATTCAAAATTTGTTCAACGTCAGCAAACGCTCCTCTCTTGACACCTCTTCCTTCAGCCCGGCCTTTGGCAGTATTTCTGAAAGTATAGATTTAGTTAAACGTACCAGTCGCTCCCAAACGCCGCCCATGTGCGGTGAGCCTGGAGGGTTAAACTTGATACTGTTGCTCCTTCAATACGCGGCTGGCTCCTCTAAAATTTGTACCCTTGTCCGATAGTATGGTATGCGTAACCCTCTTCTGGTTAAAAACGCCTTTAATACGCAGAGAAATGAGTCAGTTGACAGTGATGCATCAATTTCTAGGTGTACCGCTCGGGTCGTAAGGCATGTGAATAACACGCCCCATCTCGCTACACATCCAGCACCGCTGTCGTACCTCGTGTTAACGACAATTTCGTTGTGCAAATGATAATTCTTCCTGTTGTAGTAGGCCCAGTGTCCAAAGCATAAGAAACAGTGGTATTGCAACCACTGTTTAAGCACCGTTATAACTATTGATATTGACTCCTCACTCTCTGATTTCAAAAGCGTCTCTCGCTCTGCCTTGCAAGCGAAGATGCTCTCTTTATTTGTTGAATATCTAACTCTCTAACTACTCTGTCTGCGAGCAAAAAGTCAGTTCGTAAGCAATAACCAAAGTGATCAGATCAATTGAATATCTAACTCTCTAACTACTCTGTCTGCGAGCAAAAAGTCAGTTCGTAAGCAATAACCAAAGTGATCAGATCAATTAAATAAAGCAACGAACAATTAACAAGTAACAAATACATATTATTTATACTACCATACTGTGATAGTACTCCACAATGAGAAATGCTTTTGCGGTAGTATAATGGGTCGTTTAGTGTCCATATCTACGCCTTCAATTCTGTCGATTCGTCCTTTGATACGAAGCACTCCTAACTCGTCCAGGTAAGGAGTGCACTTAAATAGCTTACTTTTCCTATTTGTTATGCCTCTTACATATGCCTTGCAAAAAGTTTAGAATTCGCTTTTGTACCGCCCGTAGCTTTTCCAACGTTCGAGGTGTGATGCATGCCAAACTAGAGTTCCTTTTGACTGTCTCCTCATGGTGCAAGATACTTTCACTCGTCTTTCTCGGGCTCTGCTCCATGCTAGGCCATTGTGTCTCTTGTTCATACAAGAATCTCGGCCAACAAACCACCTTGAATTCCCGGTCATGTCTGGCACCTTTGCCCTTTTCGTGCCATCGTCTGCAACGTTATGCTGGGTGAGCACCCATCGCCAAAATAGTACGTCAGAGTCTTCCACAAAACTACAACCACTAAAGAGGTCATCAAAGCATTAGGAGATTATTTTCGATCATATAGTAGACCGAAATGATTGCCAGAAAAAATATTGAGGAACATTTAGAAACGTTAAAAGAAGTATTCAAGAGATTAGTGCGGAACAAATTAGAGCTTAGAATGAAGCGAGTTTATGCAAGCTAGTGTAAAATATTTAGGATATTTAATCACAGAAGAGGGAATACAGGCGGACGAAAAGGGTTTAGAAGCAATAAAGAATTATCCAGTGCCAGACAAGACGCAAGCAGTTCACAGCTTTTTAGGCTTGTGTTCCTATTTTAGGAGATTCATTAAAGATTTTTCAATAGAAGCCAAGCCGTTGTATGATTTATTAAAGAAGGATAAACAGTTTGAATTTGGGGAAAATGAGTTGAATTGTTTTTTAAATTTAAAAAAGAAATTAATGAAAGCATCTGTATTGGCTATCTCTAATCTTAACGATGAAACTGAATTACACTGTGATGCCAGTGCTTTAGGGTTTGGAGCAGTTCTGCTTCAAAGAAAAGAGGATAAGCGGCTACACCCAAATTCTTATATTTCCAAACGCACTACAGTGACTGAGGCGAAGTACCACAGTTTTGAGCTAGAAACACTAGCAATAATATATGCGTTACGCAGGTTTAGAATTTATGTCCAAGGAAAACGTTTTAAAAAACTAACAGATTGTAATTCGTTGACTTTGACTTTAAATAAAGTAGAGCTTAATCTGTAGTGACCGGATTTTCCTCTAAAATATTTAACTTTCTAAAGGAAGAAAATTTATTTTTTTAAATCAACCGCGCTTTCATAAAGAGCAAATAACAGAACGGTTACACTGATACGATCATGGTCAACTTAATTGCAGGGTTGAGTTTTAGCTTTTGAGTACAGTTAACTGATGCAGGCGCATCGCCCAATGAAAAGACGCCACGTCGCAACATTTGGGAAAAGACCCGTTAGAAAGCTCTGTTCTCGCAAATGCAAAATTTATTCTATTCTGTTCCGAAGCGATAAGTTGCATAAATTATATAGTGATTTTCGCTTAAAGAAAATTTCATGTCGTAATACCACGTGGTGGTGGACAAATAAAAAATTAATTACCAGGCTATCTAGCCAATATCGGTGTAAAAGTTGAAGACCAATGCAGTGCCAAACCTAACCGTTCGGTTAGTTTATTAAAAGTGAAACAGTTAAAAGGTGATATTTTTTATATTTAAGTGAGGTTATGATTCCCTGACCGGGTAAACTAAATTCATGTTTTCACAGTCCCAGCCGTAACAAAGTACCGAATATCCGTACTAGCGCTAAGAGAAAGCCTAGGCCTCGGAATTTGGTGGCTGAAGTTTTCAAAATTTGAGGCGACGAACGCCCCATGGTTCACATACAGTGACGTAACGCCTTACGAATATCGCCTTACCGATATCTAGCCAATATCGGTGTAAAAGATGAAGACCAGTGCAGTGCCAAACCTAACCGTTCGGTTAGTTTATTAAAAGTGAAAGAGTTAAAGGTGATATTTTTTTATTTTTAAGTGAGGTTATGATTCCCTGACCGGGTAAACTAAATTCATGTTTTCACAGTCCCAGCCGTAACAAAGTACCGAATATCCATACTGGCGCTAAGAGAAAGCCTAGGCCTCGGAATTTGGTGGCTGAAGTTTTCAAAATTTGAGGCGACGAACGCCCCATGGTTCACATACAGTGACGTAAGGCGCTGAAGGAAGGCCATGAATTAGGCCAAAAACCTAAAATTCACATACACCGTCTTGAGAGGGAGCTGCCTAGACTGCTGAAAATTAGTCGTTGTCATATGGTTACGTAAATACACTACCAGGCACATGTCGCTCGTAGGCCAAACAAAAATATGAAAATCGCCTAAATAAATAAACCCCAATGTATTTAAAGAGAGTGTTAAATTGAGTCAGTATCGCTCATAATCTGTAAAGATTCGCACTTTGTCATTCGATTGGAATAAATCATAACCTAACGTTCCTGAGGCAACGGACTTAAACCAAACAATTAAAATTTAGTTCATTTTCGCTTATTACGAGCCTTAAACTTTTTTTATGGTATTTAAGTAATCTCTAGTTAAGAATCCTACTTTAATTGTTTGTTCTAATGAAGCGATATGCGTAAGGTAACCTATGGAGTATATTTCTTTGTCATTTATATAATTAATCTAAAACTTCTTTAAAAACCACACCACAGCAAATTCAACGTCATCTTGGGCCCAACGATTACAATGAAAAACTGTGAAGTAAGCCAAAGTCGTGAGTAAAGTGTTAATCCTTTAAAATTTTTATATACATACTTATATACCTATATTATATTTGAAATATCCCCATATGGTTTGATCTAGCACAACCGTTTCCTTCTTTTATATATTTAAGATATTAGTAATTAAGTAATTTAAGTCATTTTTGAATTTGAAAGTAATGAAGTTAAACATATGAAATTTTGCCAAGCTCGTTAGGAAATAAGTAAAGAAACCCAAATTATGTTTGAAAAAGAAATAATGAATTGAGTTACTCTAATATGGTCTGTCAAGTATCCTTGCTGAACTTTCATAAGATGTCATAAAAGAAATAAAAACTACATTGTTTTGGGACAACCTTTGCATTAGAACAGTTGTCATGGTCGGGTGGGTAAAGAAGAGAGACTCCTCACATCTAAGTTCTCTCACATTCTTTATTTAGATTCATGTTTGTCTTCTTTCTTTAGGTTGTGGTGAATTGGCACCTTAGCAATAGTAATAATAGTAAAATCACCTTTAACTTTTAGTAGTTAGTTTAGTTTTCATAACGCGCATTAAATTTATTAATGATAGTAAGTGTGAAAGGGGGAGAAAGAACCCCGACCAATCCGACGAGCTAGACCCGAGCATAGCAAGAATGCGCACACTCAAACCTGATCACACTGGTGGTTCAATCATTTTTGTCAATTCAACGAAACATAACGCTTTCGGAGGATCCGGCTCATGATAAAGACTTATCCCCAACCTTAGTGCCTCTACTTCTAAAATGCAGTTCTTGTACAAAGAGCTAAGTCCACTAACACTAGGGACTTTTAGATGTTAACTAGGTTGAGCGAGAACTATGAATCATAACCTATTCTGGTCACTACTTATATTAATAATTGGCGCCCAAACGTGGGACACGACCAACAAATCCATAAACAAACCACCTTTCAAACATTTGGGGAAGATTCTCAAATGATGTGTCGTCCCACAAAGCTCGAATAGTCCATCCATATTTACAATTTTTAGGAACAACTAAAGTTCCAATTGATTACAAGTTATTGTGCATATTCTAGAAAGTATTTTGGTATCGCGCACGAGTACGATCTTTGGAAATGCGATTGCAATTCCGAATTGAGGATTGGTCGACCAAGTGAGTTTCGTGATAGCCTAGCCTTAGATGCATATTTCAGGAAATGCTATGGTAGTAAAATTTGGTTTAGATAGGCATGGAGGATTTCTTTTGGAATTACTATGTTCTGGAGAGTTTCGGATATAGTCCAGTCATTCTAGCTTATCCACTTTCAATCGGCAATAGGCATATTAGATACAGTAATACCAAAGAAGAAAACAAACATTTAGATCCAGATAAAGATTAGACATCTATGAATAAGTTGAGCAAGAGGAAAGACAGACCTTAGTTATATTGAGAACAGTTATTTTTATATTTACTAAAATTTATTGGAACATACACGTTTAAAATGTTTCAGAGTAATGCAAATATAGCTCAGCCGGCAATAGAAGATCCATTTTGCGGCATATGTAATGAAGTAATGAACGCGACGGCTCTGATAGCAAACGCTCCATGTAGACACAGATTTCACAAGGAATGTCTTCTGGAACATCTGAAGACAACTGCAGCCTGTCCGACATGTGCGACTAGTTGTATTCCCGTACAACTAACATTTTCCAACAACACATTAGCAGCAGAATTAGATTCACTAGCGTTAGGATCAGCAAGTGTTAATACTTCTAACGAAAATGTAGAAAGTCAGCCACAAAACCCTACAGAGGCAAAGGCAGACCTAAATACGGCAGCAAACCCGGAGTTAATACAAGATCACAACAAAAGCAAGTAGAGAGTTGACTTGATGCTTTCAATGCAAATTCGCAGATCGAAATAACGAATTATATCAATTCGGCTATTGACAGTCAGCAAGTAAGGATAGTGCAAGATTTGTCCAATATATTAAGTCAGAATATTGAGTCTTCCATACAAAAGCATCTAGCTTCACTTCAACTTGGCCAACAACAAGCAATCAGATAAAGCCCCAATAGAG